>NW_011334620.1:91845-98353 GCF_000735185.1 Notothenia coriiceps
GGGGGGGGTGGGGAAATATCTGGCAGATTACAATGCGGCCCCCTATTGTCTTTTTCTCTTCACTTCAAAGTCAGTGAAGTCTCGAAGCTGTTACAGCTGCCACAGAGATAAAGCACACTCTGCTCTCTAAAATGTTATACTTAATGGATGAGTACAGAATGTCCTCTGCACACGCTTGTTCTTAAGATGAGTCATCTTTGTATCCACTGATGTGATTTTAGTACAGGTATCACAGTTGTCAACAAGTACAATCCTTAAGGCTGCATGATGCATTTGAAGTAAACACATTTTCACTTTTCAGATCTTTTGATTTATGTATTAATAATGATGTTGATTTGGGTCACATGCACAAACTGCTTGATTTGTTCTATGTATTTTATTAAAAAAGTGTTACAAAAAATGTTTATAAATGTGTCCCTCTCCCTTTGTCCGAAAGGTGTTGTGGAAGGCGACCTGGCAGCTGTGGAGGCCTACAAGTCATCGGGAGGTGACATCGCACGGCAGCTATCATCAGACGAGGTGCGCCTATTAAACCGCTCGTCTGCATTTGATGACGGCTTCACGTTGGTTCACCTAGCCATCCGCTTCCAGAGACAGGACATGCTGGCTGTGTTACTCACAGAGGTCAGTGCAGACAACCAACAGATTGTGAGTCCAGTTCAGGAACCACCTGCCCCGGGGTATCAGCTGATGGACGGGGAACCTTCCAAACACACGGCAACCAACAACTACACTCTGCCATCTAATATCTATACTAGGCAGATTATAGATCAATGTGGATCATTCTGTTCAACAAATGCAACATTGAAATAGTTTTGCATCATGGAAATGTGTTTTTTTATAATCCCATTTCGCCTGTTATTTAAAAATAAATTCAAAGCCATGGTCTCCAGTGGAAATTACCCCCTTGAATCAGGGTTATGATTGCAGCAGAGCTTGTTTCTGGGTCAGCGTTGATGCAGCTTTTTCTTGTGAAGTTTCTTAATCTCAACGTCCAATGAGATCAGCCCGGAGGACTGACAAGGGCAAATGGTCTGTAGAGAGGAAGGAGACACGTTCCTCTCTCTGTGCCTGCGGGAGTATGATAGCCGTTCCTTTTATTTACAACGTTTTTAATTATTTTTATGTTGAGTATTTTGATCTGGGTTCCCTTGTGTGTCTGTGCAACAAGACGGCTGATGTATGTGTGTGTTTGTCTGCAGTGTGCTTGTGCTGAGGTTGGCTGCAGCTCGCTTACCGTCACCACTGTGATCCCAGATTATCTGTAAACACACCTCTCCTCCCACACTGTCTGTCCCAGTTCTTTTTTCTAAGGGGGTCAGTGAGTAACCGCTGGTTCATGCCCCCGAAAGAGCTCCAAATCTGTTCGAACACCACACATATATATACACTTCTATTCTGAGATTAGATTAGTACAAGTGAAATTAGATCTCTGAGTCAACTGTGCCGGAAAAGGAATTTACATTTATTTTTGCTATATGTGCTATCAGCAGCCATCACTAGCTTAAGCCAAAAGTCAAATACTTTCATTACTATTATTACTTGTATTGGTATCTCCAGGAAGCTTCCTTATTGCAGAATTGTATTTAAGCACCAAGACATCTTAGATTCCTACCCAGTTATAGACCTCTGTCTTGTATTTTCTTTTAAAGTATCCTCCTCCCCCTTTACCCTCCTCTGTGCAGGTGTCCCAACAGGCAGCCAAGTGTATCCCTGCCATGGTGTGTCCTGAGCTCACGGAGCAGATCCGCAGAGAGGTGGCAGCGTCTCTTCACCAACGCAAGGGAGACTTCACCTGCTATTTTCTCACTGACTTGGTGACCTTCACCCTGCCTGCAGGTCAGCACCACAAACACATAATATGCAATTATCTTAAAACAATAAGCATGACTGTCATAGCATGAATTCCAGCAGCTGTCCCGAAAGTATGGTTTCTGGGTTTTGTGAAAACTCTGTGGTTGACAGAAACCCAGTTTAGCCCTCCCCTCTGGCTTGCCAAGTGTGTGACAGAATGCTTGTTTTGTTTACTTGTGGCTGAGGAAATTGCTAGTTGTTTGGATGCTGATTGGACATAATCCTATGGCTGTCTGATTCCAACTGTAGAAGATGGAGGCTACGCCTGGCTCACTGTTTGAGTATTGTTCTTGCATACTGAGTATACCATCACCGCAACAATGCATGTTTCTTGTTCATTACAAAGCTATATTTAGCAATTTTGCCAATGAATGTGTAAAATGTCATGCATTCAGTGCTATTTCAGTTGAGCTTCATTGTGTGGAATAGCTATTTATGTTCTAGTATGTTGCTGGTGGTTAGGCTAAAGATTGTTTTTATGTGTTGACAATGCAGACCTTGGTGTATGGCCACTATAGAAAGCCATTCTGTTCAGTTCCACAAAGTCACTGCATTCATTTATTTTAGCTGAAGAATAAGCCTCTGTGTTGACAAGAGCACCGAGCATGCAGTGAAAGCCAGTGGCCATTGTGGAAAGAACAAATCATGGTGGCTTGAGGTGAAATGAGCCATGCCAGAAACAAAAAATCGAGTTGGCCTTTAAATCATATCAGTTAAGAATTATAGCTAGTTAAAAAAAGTATTAATAAAACTCAGACTGTGCTCTCCGTGTCATTCCTTTATAATACCCTTTTTTCCTTTTTGTTGTGTCAGATATCGAAGACTTGCCCCCAGCAGTTCAGGAGAAGCTGTTTGATGAGGTGCTGGACCGAGACGTACAAAAAGGTGAAATATTTACTCTGTCCACTTCCTGACTTTGTGTTGCAGTTACACCAATCACACGCTGTGCTTGCATATGGATGCAATTGCTTGGAGAGAGAGAAACCCGATCCAAGATGACTACAATAGAGGGGAATGGCAAACATTGGGAGCCCCCTCACAAACTGTATGCTATAGTGGGAAGGCTGCCTAATACGGACACTGATATATAACTTCCCTCTTGCCAGCACAGCGTTTTGCCTTCCTGCTTGTCACTCTCCCAGGCGCTCTGTCCTTATCGTGTGGAGCCGTTGCCTCTGCCTTAATCAGCCTAATTGGGTTTTAGGAATTTCTCTGATCCCCATTTAATGATTTGTATATAGCCTCAGCCCACACATGTACAAATATAAACAAAAAGGCATCGTTTTGTATTCAAAGCTGTTCTTTATTTAGCTTCTTGCTTATATGGGTGTCATGTTAAATGAGTCACCTGGGCCTTATTTTTGGAACTACAAAATATTTCCAAAGATACAGAAACCCTTATTTCTCCTTGACTCAATGAGACACTCCTTAATCTCAACCACACTACCCTTTGCACTACCCTTTGAATGACACAAAACCAACATCATTTTTAATTTCTCTGTGCTAACTTGCCCCAATTAGTGACATTGCGCTACACACGTATAATAAATGGATGTTCCAAACCTTTTCTGATGACCTAGTGACGAGCTTTTGAAAGATATTGAACAGACATTAGACTTTCAAAAAAGAAAATGCTGAATTCTTATAACAATATTTATATATTCTTTTTATATATAAGCACTTTGAGCACCAGGAAAAGCGCTATATAAAACAAATTTATTATTATTATTATTCTTTTTATTCTTTTTTATTATTTTGTTTAGTAAGAAGATGTGTGTCCTGCGTAGTGTAGTAATACAATGCCACATTGATTTGGAGGCACTGGGTTAGACGTATCTTTGTATCTACTTGGACGTTTCCAGACTCTCTGTTTTGTGCTGTCCATGTAGAGCTATTTGGACATCCTCATGTCCAATCTGTTTTGACAGGTGTGAGTTTTCATTCACAACAACATTCCTTTCACATGCCATTACATGTCTTGTAACATGGGGAAAAAACGATGACCTTTAAACAACCTTTGCACATTTCTTATTAAAATATAAGTCAACAAAAACACACAAAAGAAACGCAACACCAAAGTGACACTGATACACACAAAAAGAAACCGATGAATCGTAATACACACAAAAACATCACATCTTTGCAAGCCTAAAAATCTAAATAAATAACAAAACCTTAAAGATAGTATAACATTACAAAATCAAATAACAAATAAATGAAGAAAAAAAGTCCCATTTCATTATTGTATGGAAGAACTATCTCTCAGGGTAATTACAAAATATGTATTCCCTTTGAGGTGAAAAACTGTTAATACCACTGAGTTGTTGCAAAGACAAACGGTCTCTAACCCCTGCTTCGTCCTTGTGCAGAGCTTGAAGAGGAGTCTCCCATCATCAACTGGTCCCTGGAGCTGGCCACCAGGTTGGACAGCCGGCTGTACGCCCTGTGGAACCGCACGGCCGGGGACTGTCTGCTGGACTCAGTGCTGCAGGCCACATGGGGCATCTACGACAAAGACTCAGTGCTCCGCAAGACCCTCCACGACAGCCTGCACGACTGCTCCCACTGGTGAGACCCCGGGAGCACAGATACTGAGTGTTTATAGTCCTTTAAGACTCAACCTGTGAGCAGCATGGCGTGCTGACCTGCATCTAGTCTCAGGCATGTTTAGGAGACTGAATGACACAATGCACCAAAGGTAGAAAGTGTTTTTAATTAGCAAACGTCTTTATTTGGGACAAAGGTATATATGCTGCATTTCTGTATACATTTACTGCAGACTGAACAATAGGTGTTTTTTTAATACAATTCTAGACCATTGCAGTTTTAGCAAAACATGCGTGTGTCAGCCATGTTTAACCTTGTTCTTTAAACATTTAGCTTAGACTGTTACGTAAGGTTAAACATTTTACAGGTTAAGTTTGAGTATTTTGGTCAAGCACAAAGAAACAGCTGGAATGTAACCTTCAGTGGTCTCAAGTTATGTTTTGCTTTCTTTGGCCTTGCACGACCATGTTGGAAATTGTGGTTTAGAGGTCGGGATGTAGTCCAAGAATCCAAAATCTGGATGCATGCAGAGATCTGCGACTTTGATCTAGAACTGAGAGGCTTTGACTGGGGATTTCAACCAGTCACATTTTAGAGGAGATTAATGCTCTCTTACGTGTGTGTGTGTGTGTGTGTGTGTGTGTGTGTGTGTGTGTGTGTGTGTGTGTGTGTGTGTGTGTGTGTGTGTGTGTGTGTGTGTGTGTGTGTGTGTGTGTGTTGCAGGTTTTACACGCGCTGGAAGGAGTGGGAGTCGTGGTATTCCCAGAGTTTCGGCCTGCACTTTTCCCTTCGGGAGGAACAGTGGCAGGAGGACTGGGCCTTCATCCTTTCCCTGGCTAGTCAGGTACATGCACATGAAAGCTAACGCGCACATTCATATGGAGGACAGGAGCTTGATGTGCTTCAAATGTGACACACTAATGATGTATGAATTATGCAAGAAGCTTTATTGCTCTTACCGCGGTATACTTAATCTGTCCTGCCCTGTGAAAGTGCATCCTGTCTGTCATCAGCACTTCTCTGCCTCTCACCGCTCTGTGTGACCTCACTGACTAAGTATTTTGGGCGGGTTGTTATTATATCTGGGTGTGAAAGCGCAGTAATTGTGAGTTTGTTCATGTTTTAAACACTTGCTGCGGTAACTTGGCAGAGGGAATGTACAGTATTCATGACTCCATGCCTTGTAGGTTAAAAAAGCCCCCCGGCTTTTTAACTACATGTTCCCCTTTGTGTCGTACTGTCTTTGCAGCCTGGATCCAGCTTGGAGCAGACCCACATTTTTGTTCTTGCACACATACTTCGTAGGCCTATTATCGTCTATGGAGTGAAGTATTACAAAAGTTTCCGTGGAGAGACGCTTGGGTACACCCGTTTTCAAGGTGAGGAGATCTTTCACTGTCATGACAAATAATATTTGAATGTGGAGTGCAGCTCCATGCCAGTGGCCGTATAAGGACTACACTTCTTCTGTGAAACAGCTCCAGCCTACATGTGTCTGCATAGCTTACATAGCAGACATAACTGCCCCTCTGCACTGTCAGTAACCTAACTGCCCCTCTGCACTGTCAGTAACCTAACTGCCCCTCTGCACTGTCAGTGACCTAACTGCCCCTCTGCACTGTCAGTAACCTAACTGCCCCTCTGCACTGTCAGTAACCTAACTGCCCCTCTGCACTGTCAGTAACCTAACTGCCCCTCTGCACTGTCAGTAACCTAACTGCCCCTCTGGACTGTCAGTAACCTAACTGCCCCTCTGCACTGTCAGTAACCTAACTGCCCCTCTGGACTGTCAGTAACCTAACTGCCCCTCTGCACTGTCAGTAACCTAACTGCCCCTCTGCACTGTCAGTAACCTAACTGCCCCTCTGCACTGTCAGTAACCTAACTGCCCCTCTGCACTGTCAGTAACCTAACTGCCCCTCTGCACTGTCAGTAACCTAACTGCCCCTCTGCACTGTCAGTAACCGCTATTTACAACATGTTTCAGGCTGTTGCTTTCCTTAAGGAAGTATTTGGGGCTGTGTGACTCAGAATAACATAAACAACAGAACACGCATGCCTATTTATAGGGAGTGGTGGAAAAACTATTGTAATTATTTACTTGAAG
>NW_011334620.1:98393-108255 GCF_000735185.1 Notothenia coriiceps
TATCTTTATTTATTTGTTTATTCCACACATGGCAGTTATTTTAAAACAAAACATGTACACTTTACAAAACATGTATACTTTTACTGGTTGTTTTTTTATAGCATGGTGGAAGAACAACTCCACATCTCACCTTCCCCTAAAGCAATATTCTTTCAGTCACAGTTGCTTACAAATACTGAACCATAAACCCAGAACACAATCAAAAGTCAACTTCATACTGTCTAATTACGCTTTCTTTATACATTTTCTTAAACATAAAACTTTGTGGGAAAATAGAAACAAACAGCTTCTATCTTTGACTATGCGACATGTGTCTTTGATCCACACAGCTAAAGCCCAACAAGCAGTTACTCCCAGCATTCTGTTTCCATAGTAACAAACTGTTAGTGTGAAAATAGTACATCACAGAAGAGGCTCATGATTGGACCTCACAAACTGCTGAATTGCTCCCTTAGAGTCCGCTACAAACGTATCTACTTGAGTTTGTTTGTTACTCTACTTTCAATGTGGCTCCCTCTGATGGTGGCATCTGTCCCCCTGCAGATGGGTAACGAGGAGCAGCAGGAGAAGCTGCTGCGGGAGTGGCTGGACTGCTGTGTGACGGAGGGGGGGGTGCTGGTGGCTCTTCAGAAGAGCTCACGACGTCGCAACCACCCTCTGGTCACCCAGATGGTGGAGAAGTGGCTGGACGGGTACCGGCAGATCCGCCCCTGCGCGTCTCTGTCTGACGGAGAGGAGGAGGAGGACGATGAAGACGAGTGACAGAACTGAAGCGAGGCGAGGGAGGCGGTCTGCTGGTGGGGGGGNGGGGGGGGGGGCAAGACTCCTCCCTCTCCTCTATCTTACAGTTTTTTTTTTTCTTTCCTGACACGGACAAACTGTGAAAGCCTTCAGGAGAGGACAGGGAACCAAGCCCCCCCCCCACTGACAGGAGACACTGCTGCTCTTCTATCACACGCAGGCACTCGGACAGACACCTAAAAAACACGTGCAACACTTTACTCTGAAAACGCTGAGACTGACAAACTGCTGCGAGACAAAGGTTTACGAATGCAAACGACCTTTTGATTTGTTTTTCAAATGTAAAGGAATAAAGGATTCTCGATCCATAGATGTAAATGCATGTGGTTGTTTTAAAAAGAGTATAAGGACATATACCAGCATTTATATCTGTTCAGTGTGGGCACTGAGAAAAGCACACTTCCAAATTGATCTTTTTGATGTTTCTTTTTCCATTTTAAGACTTGGCTTGTTACTTTTTTTTTTCTTTCTGAATGGGCAGGGACAAAGCCAATAAATATTATCTGTAGAAAACCAGAGATTGTGTAATACTAAATGACTTTAATCCTTATTACTAAGCACTGCACATTTATTAAAAACATTTCTATATAAATACAGTATCATTGCTTGAATCAAGGTCATATATGAAGCTCTTGAAAGGGGAGATTTTCCCTTTACAAGTCAAATCTACACTCAATCTTCGCACACAAACATTCATGTTGGATCTTTGGTTTACCTTTTTCAGACTGATTGAAGTTGTGTGTGTGTGTGCGTGTGTTTTCTTCTCTGAAATTACTCTTACATATTTATTGTTTGGAAACTTATATGAGCTACTAGGATCTTTCTGTATATGTTCTTTCTCCTTTCTGTGGTTTTGTTAATTATTCTCTCAATCTTGATGAAGACACGTTGCACAGAAACACTGTTGCTGTGAGGAAAGAACCAATCATCCCCATCAGTGAGAAGTTTACTTGCGTTATTGCGTGCGATTTAGTATCTCATCTGGATGCCTAAAATCTGGTGCTTTTCTTTTGGGCAGACGAGTGTGAGACACATTTAATGTCAACAGAACAGTCACAGCGTTGTTTGTTATTTCCTCTTTGTCCCTTTTTTCCTCATAGCATTTGTTGTCAAGGTCATGGTACACGTCAGTTCACCTCCTCTGTTTGTTGTCCTCCTTTAAGTTTGTGATGAAGGTCATTGTGAGACTGCAACATATAAAACCAAAGCTGACAGAAGAAAAACAAGTTACTTTTTTTTTTGCTGTGAATGTTTTGCATTTCGTTTTTTTCCCTGCCATTGCGTACTGTAACCTCTTTCCTGTTTCATTCAAACTCACGTTTTGAGCATCACCTGTATGTTGCTTTGTATTTATGCAATAGTTGCAGTTGTGACTATGATGGTTTGTGGATTTAAGCCTGACTTCACTATACAGAGTGTAACGCAGTGAACAGGCAAAATAAGGAAAAAAAATAAAGGAAAACCTTTTTGAATGTCCAACTAAACTGCTTCCTGTCTGATGTTCTTAGAAATCAATTCTGTTAGTTCATGTTTTAGTTTATTCTGTGATTTTCATTGAAAAAACATAGTATAGTGAGTTAATCGTAAACAAATGTGATTCAACATATAGTGTAGTCATTTCAACTAATCCTAAAAATGTCATAGTATATCATGGCTTATAGTAAATGATGTTCTATGCAGTAAAACATCATAGTACAGTTTGTCAAACATTATGAAAGATTGTCACAACAATTATAGAATGGTATGTTCTGTAAAAAGTACATATGCTAGTATGTCATAAAAAAGTTCATTATTGTTATCTCTTTATTGTATTTGTTTAAACAGAGGTCATGAGATGATTCTGACAGCGTTGTCAGAGAAGGCCACAAGGTTCAGATTGGCCACTGCCTCCAACATCTACAAATATATCGTAAACATACTGTAGACTGTGTTTAGAGTTTAGATAAAGACTTCATTTTCTCAATCATAACGCTCAATGTTTAATACTTAAATGTGTGAATGCTTATGGAGTCAAACACTTCAATAATAACAATTTATATTGTGCACTAGGCAGGCAGAAATAACTTCTATTCTCATGCATTCAGATACATCCCCTAGAAAATACAGAGAATATCAGCGTTTACACGTAAAATTTCTTATAAAGATCATACATACAAAGTAGAGACGTGTTAATGGAAAACTCTTGGGTGTTTTTAATATCCTCCATATCATTTGACCTTATGACTCCTAATCCATGTAGCATCCTAATCCATGTAGCATTCTAATCCATGTAGCATTGTATAACTGCAAAAGACATCCGGGACACACCTTGTTGTATATCATTTCAATGCTGCTTCTATTTTATATGAACATTTTAATGAAAGAAAACAGCAGTTTTTGAATCAAAATCTCTTAGATCTTTTTTTAGATATCATGGGAACTTATAAACCAAAATCAATGTACCAGTTTTATTAAATGTTCGTCCATCATATACATTAATATTGTTGAACAAATCAACAGTCTCAATCCCTTCAATAGCTTTCATGTCAAGTTACCCATTGACTACCAATCCATGCCCTATGTTAAAACTACATACATCTCTCGATAGGAGTTCAGTGCTTCTTTTATAATAAAATAATATTTTAAGGAAAAAAAACAGCCGTCTGTTTAATGTGGAATTTATTTTCAACAGTTTCAACGTCATGTGACCGAGTGACATCAAATCAATGCACCGTTGTATTACATAACTGAACAAGCAGGACACACCTTTTCATCTGATTTGAATGCTATTTCTATTTATTATGAATATTATTATGGAAATTCAGAAGTTTCTGTGGTTCAGAGCGACGGCTTGGTGACATAAGCGTCGTCTTCGGACTGGCACATTTTGCAACGTAGCAAGAAGGAGCAGCCAGATCCAGGCTGAATGTCTGTCAAATATACAACTTATTTACACCACAACTCATGGATTACACATCCTGTTGAAAATAGGACTAATAGAAACTGTATTTCTAAAACCTGTTGCACAATTTATATTTTCCGACATTGACAGTTCCAGACTTTGAAACCCCTTTTAATTGTTTTTTAAGCAAGTGTTAAACATGTCCAGAAAACAAACAAATATCTCACACAGGCAATCATCAATCAGAACAGTACATTTTATTTATTGTTTCCAGCTGCACTGTATGCTATATGTTCACCTTGTACAAGAAACAAATACAAATACTCACACTAAAAACCAAACAATCTGCTAGCAGCCGTCTCTTGCTAACGTCACGGGGCTAAAAGGGATGGATGTGGCGGCGGTTGTTCACGGAGGACGCTCTGCCTCCGAGAGCCACAGCTGGATTTCATTAGAGCAGAAAAACAAAGAGGGAGAAACTATAGGAGGAGAGGGAGTGGTCGCTCACATCAGACTATGATTATAAGAACATTTAACAAGGCAATACAAATCTAACAGGACAGAAAACCTTGAACATCAAAAAACGTACATTTGATATATAAAAAAAATACCACAATGGAGAAAGAGGTGGAGTAATGGAAAGCAAGAATCCAGTTTTTCTTTTAATTCCGATTTGGACAGATTTTCTTTTTCCTGAGTCAGTAAGCTGTTTTTGTTTTTCCTACTTTGCTAACTGGAGCTGTAACGTACTGTCGGTCCTTTGGATGCAGATATTTGGGACACTGTTCAGGCCAAATATCGTGGGTACCTAAGTTCAGCTGCGTTGGAAAATACCACAGCTAAATGTAATTGATGTTATACACTCAACGTACAATATCTAACCACAAATGGCAGTCTGATTTTTTTCCTTTTTTGGTTTCAATGGGTCGTTTTTTTAGTTAATGGGCTGAAATATACTTTCTGGAACTGGAAACCACATGTCCTGGCACACATCTTGGCTCTACATTCAGGGGCCACCAGCCACGAAGGGAAAAAGCAAAAGATGGAGTCCAGATTTCTGATGGAGACGGCTGTTGGTCTGCTAAACATACGTGTAACTGTAAATTCATTCATTTTCAAACACTGAAGAACCGAACAAACTGATATTCACTTGCAACATAAACACAGAATATAGGGTAAACAGAGGAAAGTAAAAAAGCAAAAAATCAACACAAGACATGTTTGTGCTGAAATGGGCGAAACTGAGGAATAAGGGGAAGTTTATGAAGTCACTGTCGCTTCAAGTTTGTCCTTTAAATCAAGGGAGGGGGGGGGGAGGTGTCAGATGTCCATCCTGCATGTGGAAATGTCAACATGTCCCAGAAATCAGGAAGAATCTCCCCTGAAATATACTCAGAAATAAAGATTAAAATATCACTTAAATCAACGAAGAACAGAAACAGATATGGGGGAGGGGAGGTTTCAGATCTGCATGAGTTTGACGGTCAGTCCCATCTCAGTGTGGCAGCTCAGGTGTGTAATAACCATCTCAGGTGTGTTATAACCACTGTGTGTCCACTGTCCTCACTGGGGCTGTGGTTTCATACAAAATAAATTGTTGAAACGTTGCCCGACAGGCAGTCTGCTGGTGGGTTCAGATGGCTGAAGTCAAGCGTGCAGTCGGATGGTTCGGTTGGTGGGGTTGCTGGGTTTTATTTATTTTTTTGTTGAAGTTGGTTTCAGCCCCCTGCTCGGTAACAGCAGCAGTCCTAAGGCTCAGTCATGTGCTCTCTCATGGGGTCGCCATGTTTGGAGGGTCGGTTGGGGGAGGGGGCCTGTGACGGATGGGTACCGGGGGGCAGGGTATGGGCGATGGGCACCCCCCCAGGCACCAACCCCTCCATTGGTCCGGGGATCCCGCCGGGGGCCACGCCCACCACGCCGGGAGGGAACCTGGGGAGGGAGAGGAGAGGATCAACAGGCGTGGTTGAAGAGCAGAGGGAAACCACCACAAAGTTGGACAACCTTTTTTTGCACCTGATCATTACTGTGTGAAGTAAATGGATAAATGGTATTTATTCAAATATAATGTTGTACTTAAAGAGCGTTACATTGAATAAAAAAACATTTAAAAAAGAGGCAAAGTTAAACATGTCAGGGAGCTCTGCCGCATGGAGGCAATACATGATGTAAGAGGTTCATATCTGGTGTGAGGAAGGACTCTTAAGGGTCATTCACCCAAATTATGAAACATGATTCCTTACTTTCCTTACCTTGCAGATAGCTCTGATTTTGTTTGCTCGGCTTTTAAGATCTCTGCTGAATTTAGTTGATTTACGGTATAGATGACATTAAAACAATAATCAGTGATATCTCTTTCCAAATAGGCTCCCGAGTGAGATATGTTTTCATAATTTGGGTGAACTGATTCAGGGAGCTGAAAGGAAAAGTGTCAGGGCTGTCACTGCAAATAAAACCCTCAGCAAGACGCAAAGTTTCAAAATGTCACTTCCTTTCTTTCTTTCTTAGATGTAAGGACATAACTCTTTCTGAAAAACTCCACAATTTTGTTTGTAACTCGTCACTTCAAAATTAGAGTCGTAAAAAAAAAAAACAAGGAAAAAAAGTGCATTATTTAGATTTTTACTTTTTCTACTCCTTATATCAAGTGTGTCATACCTAGCTGAACATGTGTGTGAACCCTTGGTCGTGTTTAGGGAATCGATGAGAGGCAGGGTACAGTGGGTTTCGGGACATGTGGCTCAAGAGTGTAAAGCAGGAAAAGGGGCCACAGATTTAAATGGGATTTGGTTTATATTAATGATGGTATTCATTTGCTCTGGCCTGTGTGCCAGCAGTGGTAGTTTTCATTTACCTGGTTGAGAATTAGGTATATAATTTGTCCTGCATTCCCCCCGTTGCTATGGCCTGTACCATGGTTCGGTTCATTTGGCTGTGTGAGAAAAGCAGTTCATTCTGGTTGAGACAATATAGAGACTGAGAAACCAAAAGCCTAAACTGAACAAGGGATTCATTCATTTGGGCCAACTACTATGTATTAATACGCCACAAAAACTAGGACCCAGGCTAAAATTCAAGAATAGAGAATTGTGACATACATAAGAACATCTAGTCTAAGCCTGATCTACGGCAGGTGCTGATGTCTCTCAGGTGGTCTCCTGTCTCCCCCCCCCCCCTACCTGTAGGCGGCACCGGTGCATCTCAAGGGTAAACTTGGAGGCTGCTGCTGGGCTCCTCCATCATCCCAGGGGGCCGAGGTGACACAAGAACTCTTGTTGACGCAGTTTCGAAGCTGTCCAGGAATACGGGCCCTCTGTAGGCGGCACCGTTCATCTCAGGGTGAACTTGAGGCTGCTGCTGCTGCTCCATCATTCCCCAGGGGGCCGAGGTGACAAAGAACTCTTTGTTGACGCAGTTTCGGAGGCTGTCAGGAATACGGCCTGGGTCGGGGCAAGACAAAACATAAACTAAATCTAAGTATCTATAAGGCAGCTTCCTACGTTTAGGAAATACAAAGCTGGTGGTACAAAGCTTCCTTTTTTTTAAATCTCCTTTAGCATAGAACCTGGACTATGGACCATCTAGTATCCAAGAACAGGGGATAATGCCGTCCAACAATTCCTTGTTGCAACAAAATTCAAAGTCAACCTAACCATTAACCTAATGTGCTGTGGCTGTTTAGTTGGAAAGGATACCTTACTTTGTGTTGTAAATAAAGCTTTTTTTTCAAAAAGGAAAAACTAAATCCATCATGACATAATTATCAAAGTGTAAGAGCAGTTGTACTCCGTTAGCACCATGGTTGTCTTTTCCTAAGTCTTCATGAATTCTCTTACAGATGTTTCTTTTGACATCATGATGGAGGATAAGGAAAATACCTATGCCACACTTTTTGGACTGCAGCTTAAATGTGAAATGCATTTAGAGAAGTCAGTGTACCAGTGATGGCTCTGCGTATTTCTGTGGCGGCGGCCTCTCTCATCTCCAGTGATGCCTGCTCGCTGTACCAAGCGGTGTGGGGGGTGCAGATCAAGTTGGGGGCGTCCTTCAGAGGACCTTGGGAAAAACTGCTCAACAGAAATATGAAGAGAAAAAAGTAAATAAGAGATGAAAAAGAAAGCCTTTTTCTAACGAGATTGTTTTGATTTCATTTTGATTTGGGCATCCATTTCCGTCACTTATTAGGGTCTATTAGGAGTCGCTATGTCCTATAAATGTGCGATGATTCTAGCGATGAAATACTAAAGTATGTTTTAACAGTCAGTTGAATCGGTGAAAGCTCTGAGGATAATCACCTGAAAGGCTCCGACTCGTGGACGTCCAAGGCGGCCCCCCGTATCCGGCCTTCCTTCAGGGCCTGAGCCAAAGCTTTCTCATCCACCAGACCCCCCCGTGCCGAGTTGACCAGGAAAGCCCCTTGACGCATCTGCAAACACACACAGCAGAAACACTCACAATAACTCCAGACATCAACACGTGTGGCTGTGAGATTGCAGAGGGGCTGTCATCCTCCAAGCGCTGCGTGGGAAGACACACACAGCGCCAGACAAACACTTTCAATGAAAAGAACGACAAGAGCACAAAAGGCTTTTCAAAGACAGTTGACATTTAAATGGCAACTAGACTTTCATCTTCACAGAAGCTCTTTATTCAGGAAGCGAGCATGTAAGTGATTTTTTAAAAGCAGATTTAAAATCTTACATATTTTTAAGACGACTGAATTGAACTCAAATAGCAGTTCAATTCAAGATATGATAAGACTTCTTTATCTCCATATAGGAAATGCAGGTGTTACAGCAGCACTACGAAAGTACAGATAAATACAGAAATAGAAATTAAAAACAAGTTTAAAAGAAACATGAGGTGTATCAAACTAGTTTAAGAGGAATAAGAGTAGAAACTATACAACAATTATACATGAATTAGCAATCAGAGACAGTGACAACAGCAGTAAGTCTCAGTAGTATACATATTGTTATGTTAACATACAGTATATATACTGTATGTTAACATTTCCATTTGTGTCCTCCAGGTGGCAGCAGTGCTTCAGACTCAGAGACGAAGAGGAGGGTTTCTTGTGTTTATCATGTGAGATGAGCTGATCCCTAAAGCCTAGAAACCATTACACTGGGGGGTCAAAGTGCATGCTGTGGTTAGCTTAGCTGCTGATTCACCACTTGGCTGCTCCATAGCATTCCTCAGCTCCTCACTGACTGCATTGTAGGCAACTCACAATAGATGGGGGGTGCTGCAGAAACATATCATGGACTCTGAAAACAAACTATGTCGGATTGCATTGCGGGGAAAATGTAAACTCTTATACCATCTAACCGCTGAGGTAATCTTATGTTTCCTGGTTTTTTAATATAAGAAATGTTAGATTACTGTATGTCAAAATGATTATAATCATTTCCACTAAAAGAAAAAGGATACAATTCATACTTTATTCAATGTGACAGTCGTTATACTTGGCTGGTTTACAGTGAAGAACTCTACTCTACACCGACCACACACACACACACACACTCTGGCATGTGTGTGTGTGTGTGTGTCACGCTGACCTGAGAGTTATGAAACTGTGAGGAACAACAGACTGATTACAGTGAATCTTCCCACTATATCAGACAATAACGCTCCACCATCCACCCCCGTATGTACGGTACACCCCTCTCATTCTGGATCCACAGAGGTTTTCTACATGCCTGTGTCTCTTTGTTTCTCTCAGTATCTTACCACTCATTAAAAGGTTGTTTAAACAGCCTATAATTGGACAGAGGAGCGCTGGCAGCCGGGGAATGCTAGTGGCAGGCCAAGTCTCCTGCAAGTCCGCTGGGTTAAAGCCGTGCTACCGATCCCCGGGTATCATTAGCCGAGTGAGGAGAATGTGCAGCTTGCTATGGAGGGGAATGAGAAGAGCTTCTGCCATTTGAGGTTTGTACGGTTTTAATAAGTTGCAGGTTCTGTCAGTTTCTTAGACGATGTTCAGTTTCTGTAGGAACCAAATGCTACTTAGTCTGAGTTTATTATTATTATTTGTTTACGTCACTTTTATTTGTTTGTTGAGCACTTCCGGTAATTGTCCCATAAGTGTGGTTTGTGTATATAGTCGAGTGCGGATGACAGAGTGTGAGCTTGCACTGTCATTTTTTCTGTTGACCGTTTTTGTCTCATAGTTACTGT
>NW_011334620.1:108300-115461 GCF_000735185.1 Notothenia coriiceps
ATATTTAAGGTCGTTGCTAGACAATGTAAGTGGTGTATAGCTTACCTCTTGATGTCTTACTGTATGTTCTGGCCGTGTGTACACAGTGTCGAGCTTATTAGAGTGGCCGAGGTGTTACGAGTGGTGAAACCGAGTAATCGAGTGGCCGAGGTTATTAGTGTGCGAGTTTAACAGATGACCACGAGCTTAGAGATGGCCACGAGTCTAGACGTGGCGGAGCTCACCAAAATGAGAGTCGGCGTCATTTAGTCCTTAGTAGTCCGCCCGTCGACAGAATCTCGTAAGTGTAGCGGACAAGCTGTAGTTGCGTACGCTGTTTGAAGTGTCGGATATATTACGTACCACAAGACAACAAATATCAATAATGACCTCAGTGTGCCAGGTTTAGTGAAGAATTCCTATACGTTGTCTACTTTGTACAACATATTGCAAATGATTGTCACGCCGTCAATCAATCTGTCGGTGGTCTCAATCTACTTATCTTCGTTTAGCCGTTGTATCAATGACCTGTCAGTCTGTCAATCCATACTTTCCGTATACGTCATCCAATCATTGTCATCTCCTACTGCAATCCAAACTGTCAGTCTCCCTGTCGATCCAATGACTGTCACGTCTCCCCCGTCAATCCAAGGACTGGCTAGTCTCCTCAATCCAATGACTGTCACGTCTCCGTCAACTCCAAGCTTGTCAGGTCTCCCGTCAGTCCAATGACTGTCACGTCTTCTGGAGCAAACCAATGTACTGTCACGGGTCCGTCAATACAGGACCTTGTTACGACTTTTTGTCAATGGCCGAATAACTATCACGTCTCCTGTCAAGAGCTAGAATCGACTGAAATCAAGTGTTAGTCTATCCAATGACTAATATGACTCAGGTCAATCCTATGACTGTCAAGTCTTAAATCAATACATACGTATATAGTCGTACGTCTGTACACCGACCTCGACAGAGTGTCTCTGTGACAGTCAGATATGAGTGCGTTACACGTACCTTATACGTGTGAGTGTAAGTTTATAATAAATTACAGTAGAGAGATCTAGGAGAGAGTGAGAACTTTGCCCACATGAGTTGCGCACGAGAGAGTGCTAGAAGACATATGAGAGTGAGATATCTGCTATATAGAGATGCTTCATACACACGTACAGCCAGACGAGGTTCGACCTAGAGTCAGACAGTCAGTCAGGCTGAGTCCTTAGAGAATTTTTCGGCCAGAGAGAATTGAGATGCGCGTACCAAGACATGACATGTAAGAGAGCGTCCAATGGGCGTCGTTCACAGATTTTTGTACTGAGTGAGTGATAAATGAGCAGCCGAAAGTGTGCTATCAGATTTGAGAGAGGTATGAATGAGTCGACCCAGTGAGTCTCGCCACTCTCGCTTAGACGACTACAGAGTCTGTCTAGGATGACAGAAGTCAGTAGAGTCCTGTCTAGAGACATAGTAGACAGCCATCTCGTATTCGAGAGAGAGTAGTGAGATGTAGATAGAGAGAGAGAGGAAACGTCGTGACGTACCCGACTCAGGAGGTTATCTATACAAGCGCACTCGAAATGCACGTACAATGGACGATCGGTATTCATACTTCCGGACAAACTAGTGGTCACAAGATGAGGTACACCTGTCCCTTTTCGACGCTCCGATATTTGTGAGCGTGTATGGCGCTGCGCGTGTGAGGAAGTGTGTGTGTGTGCATGTTGGTGTGTCGTCTGTGGTGGTGTGTGTGTGTGTGTGTGTGTGTGTGTGTGTGTGTGTGGTGTGTGTGTGTGTGTTGTGTGTGTGGTGTTGTGTGTGTGTGTGTGTGTGTGTGTTGTGTGTGTGTCGTGTCGTGTGTGTGTGTGGGTTTTGTGTGTGCGTGACTTTCGTTATGTGCGTAGACCGTTTTCTCTCACATTAATTATATGTATAAGTCTAGTTTAGAGCACAGCAGACACAGTCACACACATATCCCTCCCATACACCACACAGGCAGGAGAAGAACACCGTGGACAGGACACACACATTCGCACTCACAACTTCTCGCACGCAAGTCGAGTCGCACTTGTTACACAGAAGCGAGACTATCCCGTCCACTCATATCTCACACCAGAAATACATCGACGGCCCGGTGGACACAACGATCCATTGCCAAAGTGGACAATGAGGGCCGTGGTTCCGCTACGGGGGCCAGCCACTGCCGTGCCTCCACCACACCACATACACACATGCCCCCCCGTTCGTCGGCCGGCAGTCGAGGACGGAGTTGGACGTGGCCGGAGCATGACGTCTCTCGTGGACGTCGGAGTGGACTCGCAGGAGAAAGATGAGGTTTTGTGGAGACTACCTCTGGCGACCTCCGGGACTCCCCCTCCTGGACCGTTCCTGCGTGGCGGCGGCATTACCTCCACTCCCGTAATGTAGAGTATATATATATGTGTCCATGTGTGTAATTGGACGTCCTGCTAGGCGGGCGGATTACCTCCACTCCCCGTAATGTGAGTATATATTAATGTGTGTCATTGTGGTGTAATTGGACGGTCCCTATGTGGTGGTTGGATTACCTCTGCTTCCCCGTAATGTGAGTAATATAATGTGTGTCATTGTGTGTAAATTGGACGTCCGCTAGCGGCGGATTACTCCACTCCCCGTAATGTGAGTATATAATATGGTGTCATTTGTGTGAATTGGACGTCCTATGTGGTGGTGGATTACCCCGCCTCCCCGTACATGTGAGTATATATGGTGTGGTCATTGTGTGTGAATTGGACGGTCCTATGTGGTGGTGGATTACCTCCGCTCCCCGTAATGTGAGTATATATGTGGTCATTGTGTGTAAATTGGACCGTCCCTGACTAGGCGGCGGAATTACCCCTCCACTCCCCCCGTAATGTGAGTATATATATGTGTGCTCATTGTGTGTAATTGGGACGTCCCTATGTGGTGGGTTGGATTTAACCTCCGCTCCCCGTAATGTGAGTGTATATGTGTGTTCATTGGTGTGTAAACATTGGACGTCCCGCTAGTGGTGTATTACCTCCACCCCCGTAATGTGAGTGTATATGGTGTGTCATTGTGTGTAATTGGCGACGTCCCGCTAGGGCGGATTACCTCCGCTCCTCGTAACGTAGTGTATATGTGTGTCATTGGTGTGTAATTGGACCGTCTGCGTGGCGGTGGAATTACCTTCCACTCCCTTAAATGGTAGTGTAATATGTGCTGTCATTGTGTGTAATTGGACGTCCCGCTAGGGTGGCCGGATTACCCCCCTCCGGCTCCCCCGTAATGTGAGTGTATATGTGTGTCATTGTGTGTAATTGGACGTCCCTGCCGTGGCCGGTGGATTAACTCCCTCACCCGTAATGTGATGTATAGTGTGTCATTGTGTGTAATTGGACGGTCCCGCTAGGTGGCGGATACCTCCGCTCCCCGTAATGTGAGTGTATATGTGTGTCATTGTGTGTAATTGGACGTCCTGCGTGGCGGTGGATTACCCCTCCCTCGTGTGGGTATAAATCGAAACTCACTACTTTACGAGTACAATCCCAAACTCCTGAGTAAGGACGTGGAGAGACAACGACTATTAACTACTTATCGACAGGACTCTCAACAACTATTAGAGGGCTAACACAAGTGTAACAGGTCCAAATGACTAGCGCCTGTACCAGGTCGCGACGTAGAACACGGTAGACACAAGGACCTCCTTGTAGCTTTGAGGTGGTTTTGGCAGAGCCAATGTCTGCCTCTCTGGCCGTTTTGTGCCATCTCTTCTAGGTATAGGCGACGACGACAAGTACTCCGCCAAGGACTGACTTACTATGTCACCAAAAGGAGACACAGGAGGAGACACAGGAGGAGACACAGGAGGAGACCAAGTCTTTGTGGGACACCGGCCTCTGCCTCCGTCCTCTAGGAGTTGGCCTAGTCTCTCCTTCCTCGAAGTATGCCTCGACCTTCTCCTATCGACACTTCCGTTCCAGTTTTTCCAGAGAAGAGAGAGAGAAAATTAGTATATCACACGATTTACACTTTACTGGGTATATTCAGGAGTCAGTATCTACATGTGCTTCTCAAAGGACGGTTTGAAGTCTTTCGAAGGTCAATCGAAGATTCACACTCGAAGTAGAACTTCTACTAGAAAAGGATGATTCGATTGATAAATTTGTAGATCGATTGTTACGAGTGGACGATAGACAGTCGATTTGAGAGAGTGACTCCTGCAAGTGTGAAAAAATGGAAGTGGTACAAGTGTCCACAATACAAATCGAGGCTGATGTTGGCAGTAGAAAATCGAAAGAATAAGGAGGTTGAAGTTAAAGTTCGATGACGATTTACACCTGAAAATATCCCGACTGATAAGACGGTCGATTGTCGTACGTGTGAAGGGTCTACAAGGTCTCAACAAAGTCAAGAAAATCATCATTACCGAACATAGACGTCTCGATGCGTGCCTCCCACTCGCCTCCTCCACCTAGTCGACGACGGTGGGCGACAGGAGTCGCCGACCCTGGCCAGGCCTGTAGTTAGAGGTCCACTAAGCCCGCCTAGAAGTCTTAGGATACGACCTTGTGACACTACAGTAGTCCCTCCCCGACCACTCGTCAGACTCTCCGATACGGTTCGTACTGCTGTCACTCTCGGTATTGCCCTCCTAGTCAACGGCAAAGTCAGTCCTGGTGTAGGACAATGGACGTCTCACTTCTCAGTCGGACTTCACTCTAGTGGACACTTAAGTTTGGACTCACAGGGACTAGGTTCTGTCACTTAGCGCTGATACAGACGGAGAAAACTGAGAAATACATAGAGACATGCTCTAGTATGTCATCTCAATGACACATCTCTAATAGAGATCTTATACTCAATAGACTCATCCTCATATAGAACCTACATTTTCTATACTGACTTCATCTCAAATGAGACATACTCAAATAGCTATCACTAATGTAGACTAATCTACCATATATAGACAAGTACATTCTCATTGACTATTCAATCTCAAATGAGACAATCTCAAATTGTACTCATCTCAATGACTCAATCTATGTTTTCGTGGGGCTAGCTTTATTGTCTCCCTTTGGAGCAATTTGTCTTGGGCATCGAGATAATACACATAAAACATTCAGGTCAATCAGTCATAGATACAGAACAGAGATCACATATCACATGGCAAAGAAACAAACAAGAAACATACAGGTACAGCACTTTCCCTATTGTATTATACACAATCAATATTGCACTTTCCCTATTGCACCTATGCATAGTGTCCGTCAGATTGCACATATCCCTATTGTGTCCATACCTATTTACACATAATGCACTTCCCCTATTTAACCTTCTCGATTGCACAAACTTCACTGTAAACATTGCACCTCCCAACAACTCCTAGCACAGCATAATCACAATTGTTTCTGACTGTTCAGCAGCTTGAGTGACAGCGGAACAAAGGAAAACTTATACCTGTTCAATTTACAGTTTGGTAATCTATACCTTCTGCCCTCGAGCAACTCAAAGTCTCTGTACAGGATGTGTTTGGGGTCGCATGTGATTTTACGGCCTTGCTTTCTCACCATCTCCTCAAATATCTCCTGAAGAGAGGATGGTGGAAGCATGACAATCATTTTTTCAAGCCCTTGTTATCAAGCTCTGGAGTTGTGATTTAGATTTAACTGATAAGTTACCAAACCATGTTGTGATGCCATAACGAATAATACACTCAATTGCTGCCCTGTAGAACATTAACATGATACAGATCAATCATTTGAACTAAAAGACATACAACCAGTCGTTATATTTATTTAATGGTTTGAATAGAATGCATTTATACTGATTAAACAATGCAACAGTATACAATGTTAAACTCAGCAATACCTCGACCAACTTTAACATCAAAATGTTTTTATAAATGTTACTTCATCTGTGTACCCATACTGTGTCTCTGCTGTATAACATTTACCTTTACTTGATATATTCTATTAATACATTTTGAACATATTACTTTTCCAATTCAGATTTTGAATGCAGGACTTTTTATGGAGTAAACTTTTGTTATTGATACTTTTTACTTACTCAAAGGTAATAATTGCTAAAATGTGGCTTTCTTACCAAATATTTATTTGTTTCCTATCAATATTAGCCCTATCTTAACTTTATCAAAGAACCTGTTCATCATTAGTTGTATTCAAAGAGGAAAACTAAAACACAAATAAGTACAGTTTATGAAGATTGCGTAACTGTATTGATTTGACTAAAACAGATTTGTTTCTCCTTTTTGAAAGTGTGATTTAATACATTATTGTTACCACAGAGAGAAGCCTGGATGTGGTCATGACAAATGCAAAACAATGTTTTTGAAATGGTAATCAACACTAATTAGCCTTTCATCGTGCCGCTGTGAGAGGGAAAGAGATTAATTCAAAAATAATTCTGAAAGCATTCACGAACCAAACAGTCTTTAAAAAACAAGCCATTATTCTCAAACATTTAAAAAAAAAGCATTTAATTGAATTGCACTTCTTCCAACGATGTTATAGACTTTATATAACTATGCAGTTTTAGTTGTCTGTCTAAAGTGCATTACTATATTTACGTCTATATTTTTCTGCATGTACTTTTTATTAAAATGTTTAAAATGTAACTCCTCTGAAAAAAAAGTAGATTTTCATAAAGACATAATTTTCTTCTNACTGGAAATTGAGCCGCCACAGTTTCCTTTCTTCCCTCACTTCACGTCAGAGAGATATACCATTATCTTTTTTCTGCTTGTTCATCACCCTTACCTGTTTGATGGTGAAGTCGTTGATGAGGTGGTGGTTGTGTTCGTTCAGGTTGCAGTGCAGGGACACGCAGTCGCTCTGGTAGAGCAGGTCCTGCAGCGTGTAGACCCGCTGAACGCCCAGCGAGCGCTCCAGCCCGTCCTGGATGTACGGGTCGTAGAAGATCACGTTGAAGCCGAACGCCTTCGCCCGGATCGCCACCGCCTGGCCCGAGCGACCTGATGGAGGCATCAGAAGGAAAGGGAGCACGGATTCAGAGATGATTCAGATGTTCTAAACATTTTAATACTAATTATTTTAGATTGATTAGATCAGAGTCCTGCACTGGCTTCAATATCCTACAAAAAAGTAGTGTATAGGGTGAATTCACAGTTCAGTAATGGCCAAGGCAGAAATTAATCTAATGTGGTGGAGG
>NW_011334620.1:115495-131093 GCF_000735185.1 Notothenia coriiceps
TAATAATAAAATAATAATCGGCTGCTGAAGCTTATTTTATGATGAAAGCCTGGAACTGGTTGCAGAATTATTTTAGTATTAATGAATCCCTAAACCGAATTATTTATTGAGATATTTGACAGATCACAACAAATCGGGTTTTTTATTAAAAAAATGTGTGAGCAAAGAGGCCAAGTACTCAGTAGTTTAAAACATTCATCATCAGAAACACATTTACATTTTTCTATACTTGGTTTATGACGAAATAAATACACATAATGCTAACACCATTTCTCTGTGTTTTGTGTTAAATGCTTATTAGCAAATGTTAGCATCCTGACCCACTACGCTAATGAGTCTGTACCTGCTCAACATGACGTCAGCCTTGTAGTTAAGTCTTGCTTCACAAAGTTAGAAATTCAAATTCACTTTTTATGGCATTTAACAGACTACATAACATTAGTCTGTATTAAAAACAACATTTATGTGCAGCCCTATTGAAAAGTACACTGAGTAAACAATCTGACAACTTTAGAACAACAAATTCACATTTCAACTCGCAATGTGATTAAGACAGTTAAATTAAGGTACATTTAAAAATGGTTAAAAAAAAAAATCTGTTGGCCATAGAAGTAGATGACGATACCTAAAAAAAAAAAAAAAAATCTAAAAAGAAGCTCACCAAATCCGATGAGGCCGAGCGTCTCTCCTCTGATCCTGGCCGCCCCCGACGCCACCTCCCTGATCTGCTCCACGCTCTGGACCCGCGTGCCCTCCCGGAGAGCCTGGTACAGCCAGGTGTTCCGCCGGTACAGGTTGAGGATGTGACAAAGTGTTGAGTCTGCTGTCTCTTCTACCGCGGCTGAGGGGATATTACACACCGCAATGCCTGGGAAAGAGAAGCAATGGAGATAAAGGGATGAAACATAGGTACTTCAAATGACTAGTAACTTAACTGCTCTACAGATTTAATAGTTGATTCTAAGTACAGAAGCTGTTTTTCAAGAGGGCATAATCTAGTCGTTTTTTAGTTCACAAAGTCATTGACAGGAAAATGATTTCTTTATGACCCTCTACAAAATAAAAATGCACTGTGTATGAAACTGAAGAGGATAATTACAATAGCTAATTATGGCCATGAAAAGGACATTTCTCAAAACATGCACGTCAGCGCACAAAGATGAATTACCACAATCGACGATAATTAGGACATCACACTAAATCCTGCTCTCGTACAAACATATGCCGGAGGGGCCAAATGGGAATCAGAGTGAGAGTTTCATATCAGTTGGAGCATCTGCTCTGCATTTACAAACAGCGCCATTACATATTCTGTTTACAGTATGCAATCATTCCTGTTACATATGTTATTTATGTTAAGTCAATAGCAAGCAGAGTTTGCTTTGGCCCCCATCCAAAAGTGCACTGTTCTTATCCATAATGCATCATTTTTGTTAATTTATTCTTTTTTATTATTATCATGCAGGAGTGAATGAATAAGCCATATTGGCAGATATGACCCCAACTTCTTCAATATTCTCAGTATAGGATTACTTCTGAAAAACCCTTAGTTTTAAACATTTCTCAACAACTTTTTTCATCCCTGAGTCTAAAAATGGTTTTGTTATATTATTCCAGGTGTTGATAGTTGTGCTACCTCCATTTTACAGGGAAAGAAAAACCTTGAAATAGTCAAATAAAAGGTTAAAAAGCACAGAACAGCAAGTCTTCAAATCAAGCACATTACATTTACTAAATGATCTACCTTATAGGACTCTTCCGAATTTTTTTAAATTATTATTTGTAGTCCATCAACACCTGTCATTTGTTAAATATTCTTCTTCTTTTTTTTTAAAACTTGTTCCGTTACATTTCCAATAGAGGGAAAATAGGTAGAATTATGTTAAGAGATGACTATCCCTTTCTTTTGTAATACTATGAAACTTTCAGCGCGGGATAAACGAACAAAGAAATACCCTGAAATGTTTTATGTCATATTGCCTACGGTTACATCGTTCCTTATTCTCAGGATTTTCTTCACCTTAAAATATAACACACTGTAGTTTGCTATATATACACTCATTGTCCTAAGTGTTTTTATTTACTAAGCTTTTAAGGTTATTTGTATAATTACGTTTATATTTGGTGTAAATACTTGTCTTTAGCATCCTTTTTTTTTTTAATGCTAAATAGTTTCTTAAAAATACTTATTTTTTTATCATCATTATAGCCTATATATTTATTCTTTTTTTTTCTACCTACTTATTTTTTTATTATCATTATAGCCTATATATTTATTCTTTTTTTTTCTACCTACTTATTTCTTTCAGATTGTTTATGTTCGCACCAGCAGATACCAAAGCAAATTCCAATAGACTTGATTCTTATATGCTAGCTTCTGAACAACCTCTCTCTCTACATCTATCCTCCCGCTCTGTGTCTGCTCGCCCCTCAGTCTCACCCAGGTCCCCGGCAGCCTTGATGTCGATGTTGTCGTAGCCGCTGCCGATGCGGATGATGATGCGCAGCGACTTGAACTTCTCCAGGTCCTCTCTGGTCAGGGTGATGGTGTGGTACATCATGGCCCCCACGGCCTCATTCAGCACCTGAGGGACATCATCAATGTCTCATTACATCATCAACAATCATTAACAGCCTTTAGGAGTCAATCTGCATTCACATTATGATCAGTCATTATTTTAATCAGTATCATCCCTATATTCCATTTCCTGCAACATTATGTATGACTTGAATAGAAGAGCATTCACCACCTCGCATTTTCCTGCAGCTTTACGTCCCCTTTCTCTCCATCTAAATGCAAATTGATTGTTTATGTGTGCCCTGAAATATGAGTGCTTGTCTGTGTGTTTATAATGAGTGCTTTCGCCAAAGCTGCCTTTTGTCACAATTCATTCAGACTGTAGACAAACACAGCTGAAGTGGACGCAGGCAGGACCGTAAAGTAGGCGGACAGCTGCTGAGGAACCCGGAGAGAATCAGCAAGTAGCTGCGGCCGCACGCCACGGCCGCTAAATCACACGTTAGAATTCACAACCCGCTCACTGAATTAACCTAACCGAACCAGATTACCATAGCGATGAATTACCATGCAACATTTTTATTGGAGCTTGTTGTAGTGAGAGCCGGATGCTAAATTCAAGGTTAAAGCTCTCTTCATGCATTAATCTCATTACTTTAGAGAAGCAGGCCCAGCAGCAGGCTTGGCTGGAGACGATGCTGGAAAATTCACTAAAAAAAAAAAAAAATCACACGAACACAAGCGGAGAGTTTACATGAAGTGGAAAAAGAGAGAAAATGGTTTTTTTTTTGTGTGATAATTAGTTGAATAACTCATCTGGCAGGCCACAGTGCATCTTTACTGTATATTGTTTTTCACAAGGCTATTACCTACAGCAAGGGATCATGAATAATGCAAAGCACATAAGGTCTGTGAGTAGGGCCTCACAGTACACTTATTCTACACCAGCGCAATGGAATATTTTGAAAGCTTTAACGAAATACTTGAACATGGGGATTGATTTGTGGTTTCAGAGGTAGTGACATGACGTGAATCTATACAAAAATAGCTATAAATGAGGTCGCTTCATGTGTGTTGGTATTCTTTAGCTTTGAAGAATGCCAGGCTAGCTGTTACCCCATGTTTTCAGTCATTATGTTAAGTTAATCAATAGCCGGCTTCTCAAAATATTTAAATTTACCGTAAAAGTTATGCCTAAAAGCTTCAACAAAGACAAACTATTTTTTTTATTATCACACATCTATGATCTCCTTCCACATATGGTTCTTAAAAGCCTTAGCTCTTGAGGACAGATTGGGGGTAGCCTGCTTTGGGAGGAGGGAATAACAGAAAGTCCACAAACATCATTTTATAGATGTATATCTTTCTTATTGTTCATATATGTAAGAGTTATTCAAAAGACAGCACATTAAGGACACATAAAACACAACCCCTCTAATTCTCTCTCTCTCTGATTCATGCTCTCCAGTCCATCACTACACTTTCAAATAGCAAATAAAGGCCAAGGGTGCCAGAAAAACTGCCATTTATGCATCACAAAATGTTCCTTACTCTTCATTGATCGTGTGATTTGTGCATGAGTGAGATACCCATCATTTTCACAATTACATCTAAAAACATTGGTTGAGATTTTTTTGGGCCATTGAACTTAACAGCTGCACTTAAGAAGAGTGGTTTCTGATACAGTGACACTTTACAAACAAACACACTTTTATTTTTATCCTACTTACATTTTCTGGGTCTTTTCCAAGGACAACACTGGATTAGTTCATAGACCAAAAGCTCTTGTAATACATTTCTTTTAAGGTGTACTCAACCAGGGCCACAACTCTCTTTCAGCTGAACTCTGGCTTACAGCTAGTTGAGCACTTTAGGCACACAAGTAAATTGTTAAATTCTCCTCTGAATCATTGAGTGACAGATTCCCTAATCACTGCCTCTGCTCACTTCCAGGCAGTGCATGCAAAAAGACAGCAGTGTGCTTGGGACTGTTTATATACTCATCATGTGTGAGCAGTACTTCACTACTAAAACTTGCAGTGAGGTTGTTGGCAAGTCTGTGTGTGTGTGTGTGTGTGTGTGTGTGTGTGTGTGTGTGTGTGTGTGTGTGTGTGTGTGTGTGTGTGTGTGTGTGTGTGTGTGTGTGTGTGTGTGTGTGTGTGTGTGGTGCCCCATCTGTACCCTCTGCTGTGCAGTTAAAGTTGTGGGAACGCTGCCAACATCTCTTCTCCCAGATGGGTACTCAGTATTTGTAATGCATTCACCACGAGAGCATTTTACTGAACATAGATTGCTGTGTGCGTGCGTGCGTGTGTGTGTGTGTGTGTGTGTGTGTGTGTGTGTGTGTGTGTGTGAACTAGGGGGGCAAGGAAGGACTAAAGTGTTATATGCAGAAAATTACAATATTAACTTTGCATTTGACATATAAATGATTATATTGGCACAGAAGTTAAACTGACTACTTTTACGTTGCATATCAAATTCACCAAATATTTGGAGAATGTGCTGTAAGGAATCATGTTCACTAAATGAATACATGTTGAAGTGTTACCCTTCCTATTGTCTTTATATGTGTAACAGACCCTGCGGCTTTGATTGTAAAATTGCTCCTGACTGGCTCCAGTGTATAGGCAGTAAAATAAGACAAATGTTTCACCCACTCTGGCTCAGAACAATTATGCTGCCTTACTATTACCAGCCTCCTCCTCCTCCTTATTTAACAAAGCAGCACTTCAGCACCCAGTGGGATTACAGTCAGTGATGAAACCATTAGAGTTGAACTGGGAGAGTGGAACAAGCCAGTGGGCTGAAATATTATTAAAGCATCACAGAGGAGGAGACGCAGAAGGAGGAACAAGATGACTCTCCTGCACTCAACTGAGGACAAATTATTCCAGAGTCACAGTCAAAGTTCATATTATGTCCATATCAGTGTGTGTGTGTGTGTGTGTGTGTGTGTGTGTGTGTGTGTGTGTGTGTGTGTGTGTGCCTCTACTACCACAGTACAACTGTTACTGCAGAAGTGAACACAGACTGATGGTGTTGCTACAGAGTAATATATTACATAGTCTGACATTTTCCAAACATGTACTGCTTATTAAAACGTACAAACACTGCTTTACATCAAAACTCAAACGGAGGGCACTTGTCTCAATAGCATGTTTTAAATTGAAGTTGTCTGAAGTCCTTACCTCCAGCTGCTCTTGCAGTAATAAGTAGTGTGCCTTTCTTCCTGTCCTAATGTGCACAATGTAGTGACTGCTTTTTCTTCTTTTGTTTTCTTAGTTATGTTCTCTGTATGTTAGGTGTTTGTGTTTTGTGTTATGTGTAGCGTTGCTGCCTTCTTGGCCAGGTCAGCATTGAAAATGAGATTTGATCTCACTGCTTTTATCTGGTTAAATACAATAAAATCCTGTCCGCACATTTTCTGTGTTTGACAAATTAAAAGAGGAGTGGTCAAGTAGAAACACACATTGGTTACAAAGAACCTGTGTTGAGGGAAAGTGAGCTCTGTGTGAGGGACAGCAAAGGGAAGTGTTGCATGTAACTCAAACTGAAAACTTTGCTTAAATCTTTCTTTCTTTTATACTCAAATTGTATTGAAGTTTCTCTATGCTTTAAACACATTTAAAATGATCATTTAATACAGTTTGTGTTTATTTTATTTCTTTTTTCATTCTATGCATTTTCTAAATTGTATTTCTTTAACAAATCATTGAGTGAATTATTTCAGACATGTGCAATTACATATTTTATTTTACCCCCTCCTCTATTAAGTAGTGGAGAGGATTTTAAATATATCCACTCTACTCTATACTTGACGTCTTAAAGAAACAGATTGCTTGAAGCCAAGTTAAGTTAAGTAAACATACAATTAACACAAACGAATTAAAGTTAATTACATGCATAAACAAAGCTGCTTAAATGAGATTATAAATAAGGAGCATTCGTGGCAAACATTTGAGATTTAGGACTTTGAAGAACCATCCCAGAACAGTGGTCTGTTTTTATTAAGGGCTAAAAGCTCAGTGCTACAGTTTGTTTCAATGTTAAGATATACAAATAAAGGGGTGAAATCCTGTTATTTAAAGAATTGTTTACTTTTCCTGACATACAGGTAAAAAAGGTAGCAATGTGAAAGTTATCATTGTACCTTCTCATGTATCTCCTGAGTGGACTGGGCGTCACAGAAAGCCACGGTGGCCAGGTCTTTGAGGATGGGCATCTCCACGGTGCAGTCGCGCCCGTCCAGCAGCGCCACCAGGGGGCGTGGGTGCATAGGCCCGTTCATAATCTGGGGCCGAATACCTGCAGAGGGGAGGACAGAGAGAAAGGGGGGGAGTTAATTATTTATAAGTGGCACACACAGTCAGCGAGCAGCAGAAGAAACAGTAAAATGTAGGAAAAGCATCCCGCAGCAGGAAGTGTTGACACAGACTGGGACTGTGTGTTTTACCTGTGCGCGCCTGAATCACACACACACACACACACACACACACACACACACACACACACACACACACACACACACCGCTGGTGATATGAATACACCCCTCTCTGGCTGTTATCCACCCTGTTACCAGGCAACAGGTCCTTTCACCCCATGAGGTCATCACCTCCATTATCCTATCATCGTTCAGGGGCCGGCAGTGTGTGTGTCTCTGCACACTTTACACCATGTACACACTGACGCTGAAGGAAATCATCAAGTATTAAATGGAAAGATTCAAACTTGAGGTCGTCTCGAGGTTTGTCCTTTCAGTATTTGGGTATCTTTGCCCCCCCCCTCCCTCCATCGTGATGCCCTTCAGGTAGAAAAGAGGCAAACAAATAACAGCTGGAGGCTAGAACTGTGTCAGTATTGATGAAAGACTCACTGATGGACTGATGGATTGTCACGATGAGCCAGTAAACTAACTCCATCTAAAAACCAATGTTTCCTTTAGGTGTGAGATCGAGGAGAACAGTGAGGACCCAAATTCCACTAAAAACAGGGAGAAGGAAAAAGAGGAAAGGAGGAAGGAAGGAGGGGGTCCACACACCACCACTCTCCGGCTCCCTGCTGCCTGTTGTCATGGTGATTAGAGGAATTGGGCAGGATTATGAAATATTTTATTTAGTGACATCTGCGCTGCTGGAGAGGACATCCAAGCCTCCTCGCTCTGAGTCTCTCTAACTCCTCCAGTTTTGGGAAGCATAGACGGTGTTTGTGACCTACACAACTACAACATGCTAACATATGTACTTTATGCAGATCAGGTTACTATAGTGATACAAAATACAACAAAGAGATACATGTAAATGTAGCAGAGTCTCATTAATCTGTGCTTCAATTCTGCACCGGTAGGCTCGTCTTCTTTCATGCACCGCTAAGGGAAAAGGTTGCATTGACTATGGTCAATGTTTGAAGAAGCTTCCCTTTTCAGCCCTACATTTTTTTTTGCAGAATCCTAGATGAACGCAAATATTTCTGCCAAATTAAGCTTTGGCTATTCCCTGAGGTATTTGTATACAGGAGATTTTATGTGTGTTCCTCACTGGTTTGTCATGGGCACGTTTCATTTAAAAATGTGGATTTTAATTTTGATGCCAGGTGTTGGCTTGTCGGTTTATTTTGCCAGGCCACTGTCAATTAAATGTGATCACTCCAAATCCACACAGTACCGACGGAAGGTTTTGAGTGACTAAAAAAAATATCCCCATGTAATTTTTCAAAAAAAATAGTTGCTTATTTTGTCATGAATACTTTTTTTTGCAGAGAAATACTTACATTCAGGAAACTTAGCTTAAGAGTTTCCTGAAATAAAAATAATCATAGCATCTTTAAGAATGACATCTCAATTAGTTTTAACTAAAGCCGTTCTGCGCTATTTATAAAAAAAAAATGTGCCAGTCAATATGACGTAGGTTTAAGCAAAACAGATCTTTTCAGAGAAGGTTCTCAATGCACCTACAAACTTGAATTTACATTGTGCCTCTTGCAAGCTGCATCTCTGTGCTGCTCTACCATCTGAAAACATCCAGCGCTAGAAGCATGCAGAAAAAACATAGGCTGTAAATGATGTAGAGCTCGATGCTGTAACTCAACACACAGAAGGAAAAAACAGAACATCTGCGCTTTCCCTATCAGTAAGAAACAGCGGATTAATTTAAAAGAGAGCTTATCGCATGTCATAAATATAACCGCATTGACAGAAGGAAATCCAACCTGCACTTTTATCAGGATTAACTTCTGTAATGATTGCTTTCTGTCTCTATTTCTTTCAAACGGCGGAGGAAGGTGAACCACATTCAGACATCTCGGAGGTGAGAAAATTGGGATGAGGGTTTGTATTATAGTTTCTCCTAAACTCCACATCTCAGGTGTGTTGTCTGCTTGCAGGGTTTATAGACACAGATGAGTGATCACTCTTTCAAAATGTGGTTGGTCCTTTAAAAGGTTATTCAACTGAGTGCACACATGATTGCTTGTGACAGCATTTTTTAACAGAAAAGCTTCTAACTGGAATCAGAAGTTCTAAAATATGTGAGCATTAGGAAGGCAGGACAGGCTGTTATGAAAGAAGCTATTATTCCCACATTGCATTGTGGGAAATGTAGTGTTTCTGCAGCTTCAGCCATGCTAGACATTACAAATGAGGATATCTTTGCTGTTGTGTTTTTCAAATTTAAAATTGCTTTCGAAATCAGTCTCTCGCGAGTTGCACAACCTTTTAAAGTGCAATAATTCCTCACAGCTATCATTAAGCAGTTTAAAGCAGCAGAGTGAATATTATTAAGTCAAATATCTGCTTGCAACTTATTTTAATGAAATGATGCTTTGCTAGTTATTACTGACCTTTTCTTCCAGTTACTTTTATTATCATTGCTTTGCTTTTATGTTTCCTGATTACCATTTTTAGTGTTTGGTGTAAATGTTCTACGTAGTATAACTGCCTCCTTGGCCTTTTTTTCAAAATGATGTAGAGATTAAGAGAGAGTGTTTTTATTATATTACACTACATTACAGTCATTAACAATATTATTATTATAGTGCAGCGCCCATAATAAAAGCAGTGCTTCATAAAATCCTAAATGGCAAAAGAGAAGAATGATGAGCAAAGAAGAAACATGCATAAAAAATAAATAGTGGAAGTGACCTCCATCTTTCCGTTCTTAGTATAAGCTGAATGCATGCTTCACTCTCACCCGTGTGTGTGTGTGTGTGTGTGTGTGTGTGTGTGTGTGTGTGTGTGTGTGTGTGTGTGTGTGTGTGTGTGTGTGTGTGTGTGTGTGTGTGTGTGTGTGTGTGTGTGTGTGTGTGTGTGTGTGTGTGTGTGTGTGTGTGTGTGTGTGTGCGTGCGTGCGTGCGTGCGTGCGTGCGTGCGTGCGTGTAAGCGAGAGGTCGGCTTGCCAAACACACCTGTGGGTCTGCAGCTCTCTGTGCCCTCTCATCACCATCCTGCAGAGTTCAGTATCACAGCTCAGACCGAGCAACAAACTACCTTCCATCATCTAACAGACGCCGCGTTGTGAAAACACACATGAAAACACACACTCTTAGATGAAAGGATAGAAAAAGCAGCGAAACTCCCTTTCTTGATACACACACACACAAACAAAATGCCGCTGGTATACAAAAGAAAGAAAGCAGCATCACTTGTCGGAAGTATGTCAAACTGCTGTTGATTAATTAATTCCTAGTGGCTAATAGCCTTTCTAGAGCCTAATAAGCCTGAAAGTGGCGTGATGATGAATCTGTGGATAATTAACACCTAACAAGGCTGTTAATGAAGCTCTTAATGACTCAGATACCTGGCCAGTGATTAAAAAGAGTAAAACAATCCCCTCAGACAGAGAAAAAAAAATGAAAATGACTATGTTTATAATACATGATGACAGGTTTAGACAAAAACAAATCCACAGCTGCTTGGACCATCATGATGTGTATTCACAAAGAAATAAACACACACTGTAGGAAAGGTGTTGTTGACTGAGGCTCTGTAATGGCCTCTTATCAGCATCCCTCCAGGGAATGTCTGTCACATCACAGTTAATGAGTTTTGGGGCTTTAGTCTCTATTCTCACGCTGTCAGAAGCACACTACACTACATTTCCTCTTGCCAAGTCAGGTTGAAGAAAAAAAGGATCAGCAACAAGGTGGCGGGAAATGTTATTTAGAAATAGGGCTGAGTCTTCGACATATGGGATGACTTTCTTAAGGAAATGCCAAAAAGCTATTATTTTTCTATAATGTATGTAAAAGTGCACCGTGTCTCAATACTCCACTTTTTCTGGCAGCACACAGCTCAGGATGGAGGATGTATTTTTTGTACGTTTAACATTTTTTTACAATTGTAAATAACACCGCTTTGGGACAAATCAAGGTTTTCTGATTCTGATGGAAAACTAACAAAAGCAACACTTTACGTTGATTTAATGAGAACTTTTTTGAGGTGGGTTTTTTAAAGAATACTTTTAGAGCGCTATTAGCATTGTGTGTTGACTGCTTACACTCTAATAAGACTAAGAAATTATTATTCACCTTTTTCTATGTTTTCATTTGTTAGTGTGTGAAAACCCCATTGGGTGGTTTGTTATGGAACCAGTTAAGGTTGATGTGTGTTTAAGATTATAGCCATCAGGAAAGCAGCACACATTGCATATCTTGGTTGAAAAGGAACCAACATAAATATTTCTGAAAAATAAACAGAAACAGAGCTGAGCTGAGCTTTGTGGTGTATTGACATAAATTAATATCACAATATGGCAAGAGTAAACAAAAAAATCTGATGCGGTGAATAATTCCCAATTGTATTGGTTGGCAGAATTACGATGGTTGTGAACTGACCACACACACTTTTTCAGTTCTGTGAGTATCATTAAAATATCACACTGCCCTACTGAAGGCCTTATTTGGTTAGAACAGTCGTAAACTAGGGGGTTGATTACCTCACTGACATTATGGGTCATCGGGGAATATCACAGACACACAGGATTACATTGCAGCTGCAGACGACTGTAACAACACTCATCTATAGATGTTGAATGAAAGCAGTAAGAACACTAGCTATGGTTACCTTTTTGTCTGTTGATTTAAGTCGAATAACTTCAGAACACTAGGGCGCATTTTTATCTAATCATTAGGCGATTTGGGTTACGTTGAGATCATGTAATAGTTATTAGCAACACTTGTTAAGAAGAGATCATGAAATCATAAGAAATCAAACAATGACTCCCTACAGACATCTTCTCAGTTCTTGATTTCTTAACTGGCAAATAATGCCAAAAGTGAGAACACACACAAGTCTGATCCCAATAATCACCCTTGGGTGGCTCCCACCTCCCCCACCGTCACACAGCAGCTGCTCTCATGCCAGCACTTGTAAACCAGAGGTCCAGCTGCTAAAGAATGAAGCAATGATTGCATCTGGCTCTTTTTTTAAACTTAACTGGTGTCCTGCCACTTTCTCTCTGTTTAGATTCAACTCTCTCTCCCTTCCTCCCTCCATCCATCTTTTTATTTTCTCCCTCCAGCAGCTTGCCAGCCGCCCCGCCCGGCTGCCAGCTCCAGAACCTGGACTTTATGAAATGAAAGCAAAGCCAGAACGCTTCTTGTCCAAACACAGAGTCCCACCCAACACCAGACAAAATACCAGACTCATTTTCAGTCGGGAGGGAAAAATGCATACCGGAGTCGATATTAAAGTGCCTATTTACTGTTACGTAAACTATGAGCAGTAGAAACAACATCACTAAGATGGTTTACATTAGGCGCTGAGATATTTTGGCTGGTACTCATTCGGATAAAAATGCAAATAGCTTGTTTCAATTTCCTGTTATTGTACCCAAAGTATTAATCATTGCAGCACAACAGCCAGCATTGTTCGCAGGACAGCAACTAATAAAGAAACAAAGCCCACAGCTTGACTAAGTAAATCTAAACCATGTTTGGTGTGACAGCAGATAGTCTTATCAGTGGAGGTCATGTGTTGTTGCATCCCTCAAGGGAAGCTTGAATGGACTAACACTGATATCATCCTCTAGCCCATGCTAATCACAAACTGAACAATTCTCCAGGAAGTATGAAAACTTTTGGCAGAGCTGGCAAGAGCGTACTGTTTAAACCACAAATGGATTACAGATGTTCCAACTAAAAAGCCTTTTTGGATTCTGACAACAGAAATAGAAGTCATCTTTTCAAACGCTTGAGAGGGAAAAAAAGCTTATAGAAATGCGTCCTCTCCTTAGTGAATACGATCTTGTGTCTAATTCTCTCGTTTGGAAGGAGAGATCTTGGAAAAGCAACTCAGAAAGCTTCGCTGCCAGGAGCTGTGAGTCAGAGTTTTTCAGAGGGAGAAGGATAATTTCTTAAATAGAGCACAAACAATCAATGAAAGAAAATAAACAACAGCTCAAACCTGTATTTCTCCTCTATGGTTTGAAAACCAATCTTTAAATAGTTATTTAATAACATCAATTATCTTCGTTTCTAAAGCTCCATTTTCTGACAGATGGTTTGCTCTGCTTTTGTGGTTTCATGGATCTCCAACACGCCTCGGCTGGGTAAAAAAAGAGGGTTTCATTTGAAAGTTAATGCACTCCCAATAGATTTACTCGTGGTTTGTTTGTGAGTTCATCCCACATTTTGAAAGCTAAATTGTCCACTTGAGGGACTGCAGAGTGGTATTAACTTACCTGCTCTGTTGTGATTTCCTGAATAATAACACGTTGTTCTGTGCCATCTCAAATATCTCTTAATAGCCTTCTGAGACAGTTTAGTATCCTCATCTCACAGAGGAGCTACACAGCAGTTTCAAAATCGCGTGTATTTTTTTACTTGGTTCAATATTACAGGTGAATCTCTCTAGGAAACCCTCGCCACTCACCATCTCATTCCTTTCCCTCTATTTCCCATTTCCTTCCTCATAGTTTAAAAGGTCATGAAATGCTCAAACTGGTGGGATACTATGTGGGTGCTCCTACATCGGCTCCGCATCAATGGAACAATAAAACTGTAAAAACAAAAAGGAAGTGAGGAAGATTTTCCATAGCACGATGATGTCAGGGCCACAGCGGCGGTCGCTGAGTTCACAGCGAGCTTTTAGAGAAAACTACTCCGCAGTTGACGCCGAGCCAAAACGGGCTAAACGGGCTTAGGACCAACAGCTGGTTCTGGTTACCTAGCAACTCCCAAGCTGGGGGCCTCAGTGATGGGATAGTCCGAGGGGTGAGAAGAGGAGGGGGCCCAGACGATAACCCAGTGGGATCTCTTTGTGGCAAGTGCAGCGGTGACAGGAAAAGCTTGATTTCATGATATTGAATCTTGCCCCCAAAAGGCAACGTGCCTCAGGCCACACAACCTGGCAACCCAAACACAGAGCGTGAAGTGGCACGATCGGTGTTTCTCTGCAGCATTTTTCTAGGAGACTTCAGGAATACCAACGTGCTCGCTGTGGTACTGTGCACACCCACACTGACAATGAATTTGGCTGCACTTAGCTTCACAGCCACCCACAGATGATAACCATAAATGACCAGTGATAATCCGGGATGTCATTTTGTTGGATAAAATGTTCAAGGGCATTCACAGCTCTCAATTCTCCCTTCTACTCTCCTTCTGTTCTGTAGTGCATGTCGACCTGCATGCTACTTACAATAAAAAACAGCAATGTTGCGCTCTTTAACTGTTCATACATCCTAACAAGAAACCGGCGCCTGTATTCTTGGGAGTGTCTACTTTCTTAGTGTGTTTACGATCCCTTGGCATCTGTAGAAAAAAGAAGGGAGGTGTAATCTTTTTTTTGGCAGACTTGCCTCCTCCAGGCCCCCACCGGACCCTATCAGCGCCCGGCTACACCGCCGCCACCGCAGCCTGTTTCTTGTTCCACTATGTGGACACACAAAGACTTTGTTTGTCCTCCCTCCGCCTGCCCTCCTCCAAACTTATCACCACCCAACGCCCAGCCAAGAGGGGCGAGGGTGGGGAGAGATAAAAGGATGAGAGAGGAGGGAAGGGTGAAATTACATGTAAAAGTGGATAAGGAGAGAGGAGGAAGAAAGGGGGGAAACATTCATTGACATAAAGATATCACAGGTGGTGTCAGTGGTAAATACAACACAAAGTGAGAGAGAGGAGCATCCATCAATCAGCATCCCCTCTTTAAATGTTTTCTTTTGTGCTTCGCTAGCAAGGCCTGAAAACAACCGGGGTCCTGAGACAAAAGCAGCTGTCAGTGCTGATGAACAGCGGACAGTGCACTCGAGCTTTACTTCACATGCAATGCAAACACACAAACTAGTGTGTGCAGGTCAGGAACAATTACATACAAACCAACATTATCAGCAGGTTTTTTTGTACCTATGCAAAAGATATTAACTGCTGACATTACTGATTAGTTTAAGTTAATATGGTATTTTTTGCGATTTGGACAAAGCTGAGAAATTAGGAGAAATTGAAAATCAACTGCCAATTTGAGCCCTAAGTATTAAACTAGTCGTTTTTGGGGAAATCAGATTTTTAATATAATTTTCAACTGGAAATTACTGATTATTTTTACATTATTTCAATTTTTAAAAGCATTAAAATGACCCCGGATTAATCAGATTCATTTCAAAAACTCGCTTGACATACATCATTATTTTCGTCTGAATACACACCCTGTGACGGACAGCGTTCACACACAGGAGCGCCCATTAACACTCTCACACAGAGCCACTCTGATGCCCATTCTTCTGTGACCTTTGACCCTTTAAATGACAGCCCGTCTAATCTCGCTGCAGTGCAGAGGTCTGTGGCTTCAAACCAAGGAAACACTCACACACTGATGTTGCCCTCATACACACACACACACACACTGATTTCATGACACACTTCATTGCAAAAACATAAGAGGCTCATTAGCCTTAAAGCCAAACCCATCTCCCTCCTCCCCCACCTCTCGCCATTACACACACGCACGCACGCACACACACACACACACGCGCACTACACAATGTGAAACATGCTCCTTGCCTGGGAAATGCTGTCTCCACATTCTTCAAATCAGGAGCTGCACATGGCAGAGGAAATGTGGTGGAGGGACAAAAAAAATAGAAAAG
>NW_011334620.1:131138-153883 GCF_000735185.1 Notothenia coriiceps
TGATAAATTATTTCTTGAATGTCTTAAAGATATTTCCACACACCTGCTACTGGAGAACAAGCTGAGGTGTGTCTCAGATTGTGTGTGTTCCTTCCAGACTTGATCATCATTTTAAAAGGACACTTGGGTAACCCCTCAGGAACCTCCCTCCCAGTCGTCATGACTCGACGAGTCAACAAAGCACACGAGTACACAGATTCGCCTGTTACATACAACTACTTCTGAAGGGCAGCCTTGACACTTTGTCTCTGTCAGACCGCCTTAACAGGATTTTGGTACTGAGTGTTAAGAAGAGCTTCCAGGGTCACACCACGTAGACAACCACACTGTGTTTAAGAGAACCATGCTTCTCTGCCAACTGGGTGTAGTTCAATATGCAAGCTAGCTATTTAATAATTGCCATACAAACATTATCGAATCAATCAATGTTTATTTCTATAAGCCCAATATCTACAAATGTTACTTTGCCTCAGGTTGGACTTCCAGTTCTGTACAGATTATCAGTCTGACACCCTCTGTCCTTGACCCTCACATCGTACAAGGAAAAACTTCCAGAGAAAACCCACAGTTTAAAGGGGAACATGGGAGAAACCTCAGGGAGAGCAACAGAGGAGGGATCCCTCTCCCAGGACGGATAGAAGTGCAATAGATGCCATGTGTAAATTGAAAAGGATATAGGTAGTCCAAATGTTTGGAAATGCATGTGTCTATAATAATAGATTATGATTTTCTTTTAAATGTAAATATTTGCTTGTTTCATAGAGTTGCATCATAGTAAAGAGAATACTTTAGCGTTTGGACTGTTGATTGGACAAAAGAAACATTTAAGCGGAGGATTTTGAAATCCACATTTTTCACATTTTTCAGATTTCATAGACCAAATACTTGATTACTTAAAGGTGGGGTAGGTAAGTTTGAGAAACCGGCTCGAGATACACTTTTTGTTATATTCCATGGAATGCTCTTAACATCCCGATAGCAATGAATATCTGAAGTGCTTTGACAAAAAATCCATGAAAAAATGTCATCTGTGGAAGCCGTAGTTCTGTAAAAAGCACGACCAATCATCTGAGCCGGTCCGGCTAAAATAACTGGATGGCCTACCTGCCTGTCAGCCTTCCATCTGTGCACAAATTAATCTCGTTCCCTCATTGGTCATGTGCGCGTTCATGTGTGTTGGAGGAGGGGCTCTGTAAGGAAGTGGCAGATTTGTTCCGGCTGTATTCAAATTCTAGCGCACTCGAGGTGGTTTCACCAAAATGACCTACCCCACCTTTAAGCAAAAATGTAATCAGTAGATTAATCAATAATGAAAATCATCAGTTAGTTGGCTAGTAACATGCAATTCTTGCTACTAGTGCATGAAAGATATTACATAAACAGAATTTCCAGATACTATAGATCAGATATTACAGTGCATGAATGTTGATAGGCTGCATTTAAGGTAACTCTTTCTTATTTCAGGTTTAAAGATCCCGTCCAAGTTTAAGGAGTGGTAAAGATAAACCAATTGCATTTTTTGGCAGTTTCCTTCATACACTTCTACACTTTTATACAATTAGTTAAAAAGCGAATCAATAGATTAATCAACAGAACCAAAGCTTTCCCTTATAGTATTCTGCAGTATTGTACGTACTCTGCGTATTGTGAATGTACTGCCTGTATTTAGTGTAAGTTCAACAGGAGCGTAGTGAGTTTAAAGGGCTCATTGAGGAGGTTTGGTTACACCATGTAACCAGAGCCCACAAACCAGGCCTGGAGTCAAATAGACTCATTCATGAAAAGAAAGCGCTTGAGGGAGAAGGGATTTAAAGTATAATTTGACCTCTAAAATTCACCAGCCCATCTGCCTCCTGTGATCTACATGATGAGCTGCTGCCAAACGATTGAAGAACGAATGACGGTGAAAGGAGAAGAGGGACAGTGAGAAAAATAACAACGAGGGAGACACAGAGATGGCACAGCTGCAGGTGGACAACAGATGTTGAGGGTTTTTTTGTTTTCTCTTTTTAAAAGGGAGGCGATCGCAGCACATAAATTCTTGTTCTCCCATTCATTCCCCGTCTGTGCATCGCTCCACCTCTCCAACACCATCACTCTCCTCCTCCACCTTTCTCTTTCTCTGTGGCTTGGGCCAACTGGCCTGATTATAGAGAGAAAGAGATGTAAAGGAGGATGTGCAAGAGGGGGGGGTGTGTGTGTGTGTGTGTGTGTGTGTGTGTGCACGCGCGTGTGTGGATGGGGGGGTTGAATGGGGGAAGGCGATGCTTATTACACCCCCTTATGTATGCTGCAGGCTTAGACAAATAGGGTGTGAACAGGCATCCATGAAACATGAAACAGTGAACAAATACATGGGCAAATATGCGCGCACACATACACACACCCACACACACAGATATTGACTCATCCGCTAACTGGCTGCCTTAAGTTCAGCTTTCTCGGAAATGTGTATTTTGGCAAAATATCTGAAAAAAACAAAATATAAATGTTGGATCAAATATGCGGTGATGGCTGCTCACACACATGTAGTCACACACATGTAGACACACACACATGTAGACACACACACATGTAGTCACACACATGTAGACACACACACATGTAGTCTCTCACACACACACACACACACACACACACACACACACACACACACACACACACACACACACACACACACACACACACACACACACACACACACACACACACACACACACACACACACACACACACACACACACACACACACACACACACACACACACACACACACACACACACACACACACACACACACACACACACACACACACACACACACACACACACACACACACACACACACACACACACACACACACACACACACACACACACACACACACACACACACACACACACACACACACACACACACACACACGACTAGAAACACTGTGAAACACAATCCCATTTACAGCGCTGTGTGATCCTGAACACCACTGACATGCCTACTGAGAAATGTATAATATTTTCCTAGGGTGCAAATGAGATTCATCTGCACCTCTAAACATATCCCCACCACGCTTTTGTTAAAACACAGCCAAGCAAAGTGTCATGTTCTGCAACGCCTGGTCACACACACAACCACACACACGCTACACACAGAGAACATGGTCAGCTCTGTTTCTTCTTCACTCTGGTTTAACACCCGTGAAGATTTCATTTTCTCAAAAATGAATAATTCAGGGTGACTCCCCAGTTGGCACATAGAGAAGAAGGAAGTAGGAGGAAAGGAAGGAAGGGGACAAAAAGGGAAATCAAAAAGGGAAAAAAGGAAAGAGGAGGAAATGAAAGGTAAAGAGAAGATAGGAAATTAATGAAAATGAGGGGAATTGAGATTTTACGAGGAAAGTTGGAGTCAGGTTCTCTAAGCCTCTCGTTCCGTTGCTTTTTTCCCCTTCTTTTTTGAGCTACAAATGTTGAGCATGTGACTTGTTGTGTCTGTCTTTCTTTGCTTCTGCTCGCATAACCTGAATTTCAAGTCTGAAACGATGCAGCAAACTGGCAAGAAAGAGCTTTTTCAGCTCCACGATCAGGCTTTACCTTTCAAGGTCCAGTTGCTTTTCATGGCACCCATACAGTTGTTTTGTTGTATATTCTGTACACACAATTATCGAGACACAAACAGAAACAGTAGTCACTTCCACACTATCTCATCTAAAGCATCTCTCTTTGCATTTAACTCCAGTCCTTGCTCTTTTTTGCTCAATCTTTTTCTCTGTTCGGCCCTTCTTCACTTTCCTCGTTTCCCTTATGTTTCGTGCAGACGGGCTGAAACCCACAACCACAGTCATGAATGAATTTGCTGAGCTGGGTATGACGTTTACATATTCCTCTCTCAAACGTCTTTTTCCCCCCACTCACTGGTCTCATGAGGGTCATAGCCAAATTATTTCGAAAAAACAATTAATTTGCAAAGGGAAGGGGGAGAAAGAGAAACTGGGATCAATTTACACAAAGAGAAGAAGAACAACATATTACTCAACAGTTGTTTATCTAGTCCTGGCAGTGTATTACCAAGAAATGTATGTCCCCATGAGGGAAGGAAATCAGTGCCTGATATTAAGTGGAACATCTGGTGGGGAGATTAACTCTGCACTGTGCCACACACACTTCACCTGTTAACAGCAGTTTGCACATGCATACACACACTACAAGCAACGCTCATATGGTTCTACACACAGGCTGCATAGTGTGTGTGATATCGGAGGATTTTGAATTGTTCTGGTTATGATATCCTAAATGTTTCTCAACATCAAGCACAGCTGTATCCTTCATATTTAAACGACAGGTTTATGTTATGGCAATCAGATTTAATTATTCAGAGAAATCACATTTTTACCACTGAATTGGTTTTGCTCTAAATACTACAACACCCATGAGCCTCAGCCAACAAAATCCTGCAACATCATTGCTCAATTGATCCACATTGACCCAGTATCTGAATATGACTCGATCAAATAAAACACTCCTTGCATTTTGATGTACACAAACGTATATCTTTGAATCAAACAACCAGGTATGAGAGACAGTTTGATCTTCGTACAAATTATTAAACCAAAAGAGTTTCATATGCATTGACGCATTGGATGAATGTCAACTGCCAGACACTTTGTATGCAATTATAACTGCAAAAAAATCAACAGTAGTTTCCACAGATTGAAACGGCTGAGGCTGTGAATGTCAAAAAGTACAATAACGATAATGTTTATGTCTATCCATAGTTGCTTTGGAAATACCCGAGTGTAATCCAAGTTCTGCATTTTTCAAGGTTGTGGCATTAGTAAGCCACTCTCGGGGCAGAAGGAACAAATATATTTTACTGAGTGACCAGAAGCATAACAAAAACAACCTTTGACTGTCAACCCAGATTAAGGCCAAAGTTTGACCCTCAGAGTATAAATGCCACATTGACAGCTAACCTCGTCTAACATGGAGAGTCCAAGGTTGAGTGACAGCTGTCAACGCCCCGTTTCCCCTCCCCCACCCAGAGAGCAGAAATCATCATCCATCAATAGTAGGACTATATCTCCCTCCCTCCCTCTCTCTCTTCCTTAATCCCTCACTCTGTAAAAACGGCCTGAAGCTTCGATCTGGACCCTGTTAATACATAATCTGCCATCTCCAGATCTAATATGCCACGACCCTCCCCCATCATCCCGCTAGGCCTCGGCAAGGCCAAACAAATTGCAGTTAGTATAAGCCACGCAGAGCAGAACTGACCTGAGCTGGCATCAGGTCGCCTGGCTGGAGTCCACGGGGGGAGAGCTACACACTGTGCAGGGTGGAGGTTAAAGAGTGGAAGTGCCACAGTATCATATATGATGATTATGCCGGTGTGGGGGATGGGGATGCATAGTTAGTCATGTAAAGGCGGGGTCTTCCTCAAGGGTATTCCACAAAGCACCATATAGTGAGGTGGGCGGGGGCATGCCATCTGTATTTACACAAGAGCTTTTAGTTCACAGATAAATTATTTCCGGTTGTCGATGCAACTTGATGCCGTAACTGATGCACCGTTAGAGGCCGTCAGAATATCAGGAGATATCATAAGCTCATTACTGATCGAATTTTAAGCAATGAAAAATGTGCTATTGCTGCTATCAAATATAATTATCCTACCTGACAAAATATCTTCATTTGAAAACCTCCCATTTTGTATTCATCCCTCAAGAAAATAAGTGCATGATGTTATTCATTAACACTTTCTTCCAAATGCATCAGCTCAGCCAGCCGTCTTGTAGAAAAAAATAAGTAACATGTACATTTGCAGTGTTTCCTGACAATGGACCGACCCTTTAACCAGAAGCAAATCTGCCTACGATTACCACCAAAATCCACGTTGCCTAGCAACATACAATTTAGGAATATGCTTTCAGAGCAGCTTTGCGGCTGTGTCCATTAACAGATGAAATTACTAAAGCAACAAATGTCAGCCACATGCAAATGAGGTCTACTCCGCCGATTGTGTGTGTGTACTAACAAAGTGATGTGTGTGTCCGGGGCAGACTCGAAGAAATGATTTTCTAAAGCATGTGTCTGTCTGTGCAAAGAGCAGAAATCTGTTTTGACAGCCAAGCAACAGGGACCTTTAAATATCGGCTCACTTGGGCCTTCAAATCAGAGAGACGACAACAAAAACGCCTCAGTTAAATACTTTTGCTCCCATTGCTCCTGTTAAAGTCCATTTCAACCTGTACAGTAGTTCACAGTCTAACAGTAAGCCAGGAAATCTGAACAAAATGAGAATATCTGTGGATTAGTGCAGCAGTGGAAATGGAGGATCTAAAGGATTAACCCCCCCCCCACACACACACCCACCCCCTCTCTTCTCATTACAACCCGCACGGAGAAAATGACACAATCACACATCGGCCGTCAGCCCTGTAATTCGATTTTATCTGTCCAGTGATGCTGCCATCAGCCTCTGGTGAGCGGCTGTTGATGGGAAATATGCCCTTATTGCCCAAAATGTCTGAAATATTCTTTTGTCAGGCCCTTGGCATGAAAAGAAGATACTGTGATGTAGCAGATTTTAATATGCTGAATTAAGGTTAAATCTGGCATGGGTTGATGATTCAGGTGATTACACAATATACACACATTGACTGAATGCATTTCATTTTAAACCGGAATCGAAAGAAGAACTTGAGACACATATTAAAATTCAACATTCGGCTTGAAAAAGAGATGAACCAAATAATGAAAAGTTTGTCTTTTACTCACTTCCTCAAATGTAGGGCCTGATCACTGTGAGCAAATCAGTTCCAGAAGAACTACACAAAACTCATTGCTATTTCAAGCAAGTCAGCGTTACACCTTGAAAGCAGCAAGACTGAAGGAGAGCTGTGTAGCCTGAGTGGCTGTAAAGCCTTTCTTAGGATACAATGATGCACCCTTATTATCATAATGCAATAAGACATCCACGTGGGGAGATGGTGTGAGGCAGAGCAGAAAGGACTTCATCAAAAACAGCTGCAGTCACTCTACAGCTAAAAAACGACATACCGCTAAGGCTGAAAACACCGCACCTATATGAATACTGTAAGGTTGAGGCAGATCATGTGATTTTAAAAAGTGCTCTGAGCTTTTGCTGTAATTACTAACCATTGCCATTAAATACAGTCAGTATACCAGCTAAATGAGAAAAATATATGCAAATAGACTGAGGCAAACCCAATCATGCATAGTGTTCACAAATGCAGAGTAGCACACTATTGCAAACTAACACACAATCTAACATGCATGTCAGAAAACCATTAACATTCACGACACATATCCGACTTATCTGGTCAGAGAATCCTTAATGTGTACTGTTCAGAAATGAATGCAGCAACTGACAGACTGTAACATGAAGACAGTGCATGGTTGTTAAAATCTAAAAGGTATCAGAAATTATGTTGACAGCTGTTCCGCCCAAATCCTCCATATTTCGCCTCATCAATGCCATTTTGTGTTGTATTTAATGGGGCGATGTGTCATTCTGACAAAAGAATTGCATGAGATTACAGAAATAATAAAGGACTTCACACAAAGTGTACAGAAGACTGACAAATCTGGCTCCTACAGAGATAAGCACTAGCAGACAAGAAAGCTGGATTTAACTATCCTTTTATGATCAAGGAAAATGCAGAAACTAGAAGAACTGGAAATGGATTGCCATAGTGTCTAAGAAAAAGTTGCCCTTTTAGGGTTTATAAATAATAATCCTGTCAAAGCATTCGAAAAAAATTGAGGCAGCAAGCAATTTATTTTTTGCTCCAATGGAGTAGATAAGAAGAAAAACACACCATGTATCAATTGCTGAAGAAATGAGAAGAAACTCCCAAACAAATGTCAGCACTTACCAGGAAGATAAAACAATTTCTTTTTTAAATGCTTTTTTTAACATTAACATTGTGTTTGGACTTTCTTAAGGTCAGGTATCATGCATTACATACCAGCAACAAACACATTCAGCTGAATGTATCTCACATGCTTCTCAGCTGAATGATGGTTTCGAATAACCAGAATACAAAAAAACCACTCATTTGACAGAGATGGTATGAACATACCAATGATTCATCACAATAAAGGATGGAAATAAAGCTCTGGTATTCCTATTTTTCAAAGAAAGGCTGCAACCTAATACTGAAGTTGTTGCTTTCAGTCTACTTCATGGCTCTAGGAAATGTAAATTGTGAAAGCATGATCTGATTCTTAACAATGCCACAGCTCTGCTTTGTAGAGCTGTTCAAAGACAAGAGAATGTTGACTTACATAAAGCATGCCAAATATGAGAACCTCTAGTACAAATCAATTTCCTTATCTATTAAAAAAGTTTGAAATAGCCAAGAAAAAGCAAAAGGATAAAGATAAAAGGCAAAAAAAAGGGGATTTACTTGTTTCTGGAGACGCCATAGTGGACACGATGACTGGTGGACCCGTGCGTCGACTTAGCTTCTGGTTAGCAGTCAGGGCAACTTGTCCTTGACCTGGTGGTCCCATAGAGACAAGGGCATTATCCTGTACAGTACCCCCACCCTTACGCATCATCTGAGGACTGGGGTGAGGGCTGTGCATGGGTGATAATGGCATTACATTCCTGTCCCTCTTCATCAGCTCCATGGGCACTGTGTAATTGGTAGAGTAGGCTTTTGGTACCTGTTGTGGTGGCTGTGGTAAAGCTGGCATGGACACGGGCATATGCTGTGGCATACCTGACATGGAGTGCATAGACCCAGGCATGGCAGGCATTGACCCAGTCATTTGCTGTGGCATTATCTGCATACCATGCATGGGCATCCCAGAAGAGTAGGCGGACATGGGTCTTGTTTGAGCAGGCATTAGCGCCCCTGCATATGGCCCCGGGGAGCGAGGGGGTTGGCCTGGGTAGCCTCCAGAAGCTTCCATGAGGTGCTGAGAAGGGGCACTGTTGGGCCTCCTACCCATTGCTTCTCCCATCCTTGGGGAGATGGTCTGCATCACCCCAGGGGTCTGTGGGGGCATCATGTGAGCATCCACATTTAAAGCCTGTAAAGGGTGGGTTGGATGGTGGTGCTGGGGGGGCTGGTGGTAGATGTCCGAACGATGGCTAAAGCTATTAGAGCGGCCTCGCATGGGTGTCTGAGGTTGGGATGGGGCTGGTGTCGCCTCATGGGGCCGCCTGCAGTTTTGGACCACACGAGACAGAACGCGAGCCTGGCCGAGGTTGGGGGCGACAGTACGGATATCGTTGTCCTCCATAACAGCTAGCATGCTAGTGGAGTCAAATCCCTGCTGGATAATTGAGGAGATGGAGCTCTCTGAGATGCCTTCGTTTCTCAGAAGGGCAAGGAACTCAGGATCAACGGTTTTCCTGGGGTCCACAAGCAAAGGTGTCTGTGGGGCAGTTTGGGGAGGAAGAGCATGAAGTGGAGTGGTTGGGGGAGGAGGGAGTGAAGTTTGGGGAGCCTGCACAAGGACAGGTGCAGCTGGAGCAACTGCGGCGGGCTGCATCGGGATCGGTGGAGCAGGAACTGGAGCCGTCATAGAAAGGCTAGGGTCGGAGAGAGGCATGGTAGGCGGAGGTTGCAGGGGTTGCTGTTGCATATGCGGCTGCAACTGATCTTGTTGAAGTTGCTGCTGCTGTATCTGCTGTTGTTGAAGCTGTTGCTGTTGTAATTGTTGCTGTTGAAGTTGTTGCTGTTGAAGTTGCTGCTGTTGTATTTGATGTTGCTGAAGTTGCTGCTGCTGTAACTGCTGTTGTTGTATTTGTTGCTGTTGAAGTTGCTGCTGCTGTAATTGTTGCTGTTGTTGCTGCTGTAATTGCTGCTGTTGGGCAGTGTAGGGTGAGGCGGGATCTTGCCTCATTATCACACCTTGACTGGCAGGATCTACAACTAGACAGGTAGCAGCCTGCTGCTGCGGATCCAATGGTCGGCCGTTAACATCAGTGTAGACAACCTGACCAGCAATGGGTGGAGGCTCACTGGCATACCGAGGAGATGCATGCTCCATACTATAATGAGAAGGAGATGGCTCTCGAGAAGGGACCCGCTGGCCATCTTGGGTCATTTTGGCGGCAGTTGCAGCTGCTTCCCTATAAGCCCGACTCATCTCATGAGCTGTTGGAGGAGGTGGAGGAGGAGGCAGAGGCGATGCAGGTGCTTGAGGTCCAGCTCTCCCTCCCTGACCTTGATCCCAACCTGCACGAGCCACAGGTGCCATTCCATAATGAGAGCCTGATCTACTAAGTGGGTGAGGGTGAGGCGGCTGAGGCTGGTGTTCTGGCCGGTAAAAGCCCTCAGGTGGCCGAGTAGTCATGGCCGGGTCAGGGGAATAGTAATCCTGATGTGGAATGGATCCTCTGTGAGCCATTGGTGCTCGTTCGTAGTTGTTAAGATCAGGCGCAGAGCCCTTCCTCAATCCCCGTGGGTCCTGTCGCTCTGCGTAAACCTGTCCGTACAGAGAGTCTTGGTAGGAGTATGGCTCACGTTTCAAATCCAGGTCAGGGGGACGCACTCCTGGTGGAAGCTCTAACCACCCTGCTGCTCCCTCGCCGTATGACAGAGAGCCCCGACGGCTGGCTAATCTTGCCTGCTGCTCGTAGACACTATCAGACTTCTCCCATTGACCCTCATGCCCCCCTAACGTGTCCCAACTGTGGGAGCGACCAAGGCCCAACTGTTCGTTAGGGACAAGCATTGGCAACAAAACAAAAAGCAGAGAAACTGTTAACGGATCCAAAAGAAATTCTCAAAACTGAAAAAATAATCCACTTGTAGCTCTCTTTGTGAAAGTTATCTTTCAAGTCTTCAGGTATAGAGGCACCAAAAAAAAGGGGAAGAAAGGTAGGAGGAGGACAAGCAGAAGATGAAGCAACCGTTTCACTTGATATCAGGTTGTAATATTGTCCGTACTATCAGGTGACTCTCTCTGTGGCAGGCAGTCCTTGAATAATTAATATCCGGTCATGCTGGCTTGTTGTGAGCGAGGAAAGAGGACACCACACACACAAACAGATCACAACATACCACAGAACGTACACTGCAGAGGTAGCACAGCTACTCCATGAAAGACAGAGTAACAGGGTGCATGAGATGGCGGCCAAACGTAAATGAAAAACACAAAAAACGAAAGGAGTGGATAGGTTGAGTTATAGGTTGGGACGGGCTAGGGCTTTTACTAATCCAATGGGGTTTATCTCTGCCTTCTCTTCGGACATTTTACTCGCTCTACCGATTGCTATGAGGGATTACAACTAGATAAATACCGTTTAATTCCACGTCCCAGTGTGACGTCAAGTGAACCAGATACAAGTATATTTGGTTGATGATGACGATGAGGCCAATGATTAAGACCCTACCCCCAAACCAATCAACCTCTCCCAGAGAGCCACTTACCTGAAGCTGTTGATGATGCAGCGTCTTCAACAGGTTTCAGTTTTTAGTTCACCAGATGCACAGCACGGGGAGGGGAGGCCGGACAGGGTGCAAAGCTTCATTGAATTCAAATGAAATACAGTTCTCTCAGCTAAGTCCCATGTGCTGTCAGTAAACATCAAATCCACTCTGATTGGACACTAATCCTCCAGGCCCCACGCTAGCAGCAGAGCCTCCACGCAACAGCAGCCCAACTCACTCTGAAATGTCCTTGCTGCCTTTGTGGCACTCACCATCACTGCACCACTCAATATGAGATCACTCAGACCTGCTGTTTGCATTTGAACTGAAGAACATCAGAAGTGATAGTGCATGGTTTAACAGAGATTGCTGAATGCATTCAATATGCTAAAAGATCAATATTACTGTCTCTCTTGTAGAATTTAAGTGTTACATGAAATATTTGTGTAGAAAGTTATAATCTTAATTTTTGCCAAATCTATTACTAACCTATTTCGATCCATATGTATCCTACTGTCTGTCAAATAAAGCACCTTCCCCCTCTTTCCCAAAGCTACCCTGATCTCCCTCACTTAGAGGAGAAGCTCTGTAATCTGGATTTTCCTCTTTGCAAAGAAAAATAAAACACTGGGGGAGTGTAGTGTGTGTGTGTGTGTGTGTGTGTGTGTGTGTGTGTGTGTGTGTGTGTGTGTGTGTGTGTGTGTGTGTGTGTGTGTGTAATTGGGGGCGTTTTTTGTCACTGCAGTTAATCCAAAGCACCGACAGCCTTTGCCTTACAACAACACCATGCTTATTGAGCTGCAACACAACATGAACTCTTTCCACTTCATTCAATATGCCACAGTGATAAAGGTATTTGCTGGCATGCTGCAACATTTTTAATTCTTGAACATAATCCACATGAAGATTTAATAAATGAAATGTATTTATAATTTTGTTCAACAAAGTCCATAACTCTACCTAGCTAGCTGCCTGCATGTCACACTTCACGTGACAGTGGCTGAAACCTGATCCCTTCTGCAGAGGATGCCCGTTTATTAATGCATGAAAACAGATGTAAGTTGAGGAAGTGTCCGTTTCTATCCAAATCTAATCTCAGAGCCAACCACAGCGAGGGGAGGTAATACATATTTTAGACTGTCAAAAACATATTTGTAATACTGTCTTGGCATATGGAGAAAACTTCCTGAATATCTTACAGAGGGCCTGCAGGAACTGTGCAGGCTTGTCCGTCGTTGGCGGTAATATCTTGTTTAATCACAGTTGTGTAATTAGAGTAGGAAGAGTTCAGAGTATTCTGCTGTTTGACAGAACAAATCTGATGACAGCAGCTCCAAAACCGTTTTTTCCTTTTGGTAAGGTCACAGGAACATTAGTCAGCTTGATGTAAAAGGTAATTAAAATGGAAAAGAGAAGAGGCGAGAGCGAGCCCTCACAGAGATCTAAAACTGACAGCAAAGATAAATTGTAATATCAAAGCTGAGGGCTGCAAATCATTTTTGAGGCCTCCCTTTTGATTCGTCAGGGTTTTGCTGCAATAAAGTCAATCAAATGTTATGGTCGTTTCTAGTATGGGTTTGATTTATCGCCTCAAGGCACACAGACTCTCCTTATTATTTAGCCGATTCTTATATTGATGCAATATAGAAACACTATGTGCCAGCATGCATGTATATAATTCCATATTTGAAAACTAATATCATTGCAAGGTGGATTAAGGAAAAAGAGGCAATATATGCAAACACACACACATTCATGTGAAGGAAAAACAGCCTATAGAGTTGATGTTATCCCTTTGCTTCTTTTCTCTTCACTCCTCTCATTACGTCTTCGAGCCCGGCTCTCGAGAGACTCTGGCTTTCAGTGCAGCAGATCACTCATCCCCATAAAGTCATCCTCAAACATGGAGGCAGGGGCAGAGGTGTGTACTCAGGGTTTGCCGATCTAATCCTGACAGGAAAGTAAATCACAGAGTGCTGTTTGCCTCCAACTAAACAATGTTTGACTTTCAAATTCTAATGTTCCTCCATTTGCCATACTTGCCAGACTGAGCACACAACGCCAGATTCACTGTAACAGAGGGATTTAGGAATTAAGCCGGGGATTTTAGAACAAATATAATGCCACCCCAGCAGAAGCTTATGAAGACTTTACATTGAATAAGACCTGACTGGTGAAAAATGTGGAGTAAAACTTATAGAAACCTCGAGTTAATGAACCCAGTGTGAGGATGCAATTATGTAGGGTTCTTTTTTTTCTGCTAATAGATTTCAGAAAACTCTCAGCCTGGTATAGTGTATTGCTTTTCTTTTTTAAATCTCTCAGCGTTAGAGAACATTTAATTAAAGCAGTGAGTAACAAGAAGGACATAATGTACAAAAGTGAGATCTGTGGCTAATCTGTCACACAAGACGCTTGCCCTTATTTAATAAACACGCCACATATTCCTGTCACTCAGCCCTCTAAACCCCTGCCTGCAAAATAATATCACAGCTAAGTCAGCAGGAGACAGATGGATTTTACGTGCATGAGTTAACCATGTAAAAGTGTTCGCATGCTTTACCAGCAGCTGGATGTGAGGGTTTACATTTGCGGCCACTCACCCGTTCACCTATCTACCCACACGGAGCACACACACATTCAGCGTGCACGATCCTGCATCCCCACTCAGCATTTCGACCCTCTGCTCCTCTCCTGGCGTGCAGCAGAGACAGCAGCGGCCCTGATGCTTAGTTAATGTCCCATTTCATTCACACACACAAAACGCAGCTAAAGCCTTGGCCTTGGTCTGACGTGCATACATGAATAAAAATCACACGCTAACTCAAAGTGAATGCTGCACTGCAATAGAAATAAAAACAACTGTCTCCTACACTGTGACACGTCATGTACTCGAGGCATGATTTGAATGTTAAACACACATTGACTTATGCATGAGCGTGGGGCAGGAGGCACTAACTGGAAATGGGATTACAATGCCAATGCGGCAGAATGAATGTTGTCGGATGAATTGTAATGCACACTTAACAGACATTATACATGGCTGCCTTGTACGTGCTTCCACTGGGATTATTTGTCTCTAAAAGCATCTCCATAGGGACTAAATGGACTGTAAAATGGAGGTTGATGGCAATGAGGCTAGTACTTATCTAAATGGCAATCAAATACTCAGTTAGCGTCATATTCTGAATTCACACACTGTATTATTAATTGCATTTTGCTTGTTTACATTTTCTATATAAATAAGCACTGAAAGATAACACATTTTCAACAATGTCTTTGTTCTACTCATATTCCATCTCCTATGGGCACATCCTTTTCAACTCATCTTTCAATATCCAGTCAGATCGGAGAAGCCATAGGTCTTTAAATATTAAAATATGGTCGTAAAAGATTTAATTTTGAAACTAGATTTTTCCAAAAACTCATTTCCAACCTTCAATAACCACTAAGCCAGATGCCAGCTCAAACCCAGGCAAATGCTGACACTAAGAAAGAAAAGGAAAACTGTCTCATTCAGGTGTCCACAAGAGAGAGGCACACTAATCAAAAATAATAACACCATCACACCTGCAGGTTTGCAACAAATTATAAAAAGAATTTCACCCCAAAAATAACCGTTTTTCATCATCTGCAATTTTCCTTCTCCTCCCCCAAAGTTCTCCATGCCCCTCCCTGCCTCTCCACAAAGCCTATAAAGGGGTCGTGGGTTTTGGTGTGGAGCCTGGAACGAGCCCGAGGGGGGGTCAGACCCAGAGACGCTCAGATGACTTCATACCAGAGCTGGATGCCAGAGCGTGGGGAGAGGAGTGGGAGGGAGGGATGAAAGCAGAGAGGTGGATGCAGCAGAGCCGGGAGTCTGTGCTGAAAAGCTCTGGATGTGAAGACCTCCCCCCTGCAGGGGAGGATGACATCAGGACACCCCCTCCCTTTTCCTCCACAGCCTGCTCTCTATTTATTATGAAGCTTTTTGTCATAAAAAAGCATGCAGGTCCCTTAAATGGCAGACTTTGATGGTGTTTTATCTCGACTGGCCACATTATTTACTGTCCACTCTTTAAACAACTCCTCCCGTTGTACACATGACAAAACAAGATTTGTTATCAAGGATTAACGTATTTATTTAACTGCCTACTAAGACACTTGGACTAGCCATGACAAATTCCACTACCCCACCTTGTGGTGTTTGCGTCCAAGCACAGATTTACAACTTGTAAATCAACATTCAGGAACATGCTGTCAGTGCGACCCAGTTCACGTCGCAGCGACGCTCACATCCCATCTCTGCCCAGATCAGTCGGTTAGCTCTGGCTAAACGGCAATGGCAACGACTTGTGCTGCTACCCAAGCCAATGCATGCTGGGTACACAGATGGAGTGGACAGAAGGAGACACAGAGAGGGAGACAGAGTGAGAGAGAGAGAGAAAAAAAGGGGGGAATGAGAGAGTATGGGAACTGATGCTCACAGCAGATGTTTTACACAGTTCCCTTATTGCAGTTACACTCTACTTGGCATTTCATCAAACCCACAACAGAAGAACGAGTTGTACCGAAGACATTTGGAAAGCTGATATGTAAACTAAACAATGCTGTTAATCTTAATAAAGAAAGAAGTGTCATATTTTTTTATAAATTAATAAAACGTACTTTACTGGTGGATAATAAAAAATCCAACCCAAATCCTTTTAACAAGTGATAATTCATTATTTAATTAGTCGTGTTAAATAAAAAAAAATACTGCAATTAGCAAATATGTTCATGGTTTACCATAGTTTTCTTTGCAGGGGTGAGACATCTTGTCTGAAACATATACTCTTGCATACAAATTATTTCCATAACTGATCTATCTGGCATCTTTTTTATGCATAAATCTGTATATTATTTTGCCTACAACTTTTGGCAAATGAAAAAGCAAAAATGGTGATTTGTTGTTCATCTAATTTCTTTCAATTGACTATTTGTTTTAGCTCCACATTTTTAAAAGTAATACATTGAGTTTCAGGAGAAAAGCAGATTTACGATTTCAGCAAATGGCATTAATGTTTAGTGTGGCTGTTGTTTAGAGCAGTGGTTCTCAACTGGTCAGGCCTCGGGACCCACTTTTTACTTGGTCAACACATGCGACCCAACATTTTAAAGCACTCAAATCTATGCAACAAAAAATCGTGCTGTATATATACGCTTTTCAGCATACAATATTCATAAAAGTGAAGTACAGTGCATATATCCCTTCACAGAACTAAAGTATGCTTTTAAAAAAGGTTCAATGAGATGATGGAATCAAAGCTGAACTATATAAAAAGGCACACGTGCTAGAAACCCAACCCCAGCAGGGGGGTCCGAGGGGATTCTCCCCCAGGAGATTTTTAGAAATACTAACATAAACTATGCATTCTGGTACACTCTGAGAAGAAAATAAATAAATCTATTACTACCAGACATATTAATAATATTTTATGCCATTGTTTGTTTTTCACTTTGTTCTGACATCTTGCTGAGAGAAGAGTAAAGAGGAGATAGTCTGTGTGACTTACTTTAAATTGTGGGTAAGGGTAGATAGCTCCCATTGTTCTGTGACCTGTCAATCATCAAACCGTGGGTCATATTTCATTATGTGTTCATTTTTATCTGAAGTTGTACCCATGGATGTATAAAGAAGAGTTCTACCGCAAAGTTATTCTCCGTGGGGACTTCCGGCAACAATCTTGATTCTGATTGGCCAGAAGACTCGAAAAAACATCAGCAAAGATATTTTATTGAGAAGATGATCAATACTTGACAGAAGTTTTCAGAACCGTTTATGGTCTCCGGTACTTCCAGTCCAACGCAGACTTCATGCACAGCGTTAGAAAATCGGGCCTTAAAAAATTAAAGTTTGACTTTCCCCCCCCCAAAAAAAAAAAGAATTCCAAATTCTTTTTTTTCTTCACTCACATCCGCGACCCACTTGAAACGGGTCCGACCCAGCAGATGAGAACCACTGGTTTAGAGCGTCCTTTGCCACAAACATTGATCACAGGACATGATGTGTCCACAACTGGGTGGTTTTCCAGCGTCGCCTAAGCTATTTCCAGTGGAAACTCCTAATTTGATTATGGATTAACTATCAAAAGTAGTTTGTAGTAGTAAAAAAAGACGAAACATGTGTATCCATTTTTCACTTGGCTGCTTTGATCTGTTCTAATTCCATGTACGTTGCAGTGTGTTGTTGAACAAGACAAAGAACAGCAGGAAGTTAATTTCGATTTACAGACAAAATGACTAATTGATTATTAGAAATCAGGACATGAGACAATCGCAGTCTTATTTTAAAACCACAAAAAGCCGAGAACAGTGACTCAGATATCCTCAGTGGTAAAACATCCACCGTTGCGTTGAAATCAACATTCCTGCACCGTGACTGCGTTTGATCGGAGTAAACAGCCACACTTGATCAGCCTTTTCGAATTTGATTTAGGCCACAGGCGCCGCTCAGTTAGCCACTCACTACAATGAGTAAAGATGTAATCAATGCACTCCACTGTGAAACAAGTATTGGATTGACACACTTATCCTCAGAAGATAAATGGAGATTAGGGAAGCCTCTCCTGCCGTCTCGCCATGTGCAACCCACGAAGGCAGTGCAATCACAATCACTCCACAACGCTCTTGTTTTGTCAATACTCACGATGCAAACTTTGATTTCTATTTCACGCCTCAATCCTAACACTGTTTATAGATAATAGTGGGTGGCTTTGACATCATGTCGCAGAACACCCCATGCCTCTGGTTTTGAAATACCATTTGTATATGGTTGAGGAGATTTTACGCTACTGTGAAAACAGCATGATTCACCACCCTCTGATCTTTCAACTTCCTTGATGTGAATCACCCTCCTCTACACATTTTTAAGAGCAGTTGTAGTGACTAACTGCACCGCGATAAAAAGAAAAATCCCCCATCGTCATTGGTGAAGAATGACTTCATTTTGGATAAGCAGAGGAGACAATGCTTTAGATGTCTTTTGGACAAATGGAGCACTGCAGAACAGAAAATATTGTCTTGTGATGTTTAACATAAAGTCTGCTCTGACAGTCATTCTTTTTATATAAAAATAAGACGGAAAAAGCGTTTTCCAAGCGAGCGGGCTGGTGGTTTGGAGAGCTCTGAGATGCCACATGTGGCTCTCATTCTGAGGGTGGAAACAGACAGCATCACTGCTTCATTTATGCTTCATTATAATCTTTTTTTTTTTTTAATCTCAATGGGATTTTCCTTCGAAACGAACAAAGAAGAGCGTTGAAACTTGATACTCTGTCAAGTCTTAACTCGATATTTCTAAGAAAATCTCTCTGTCTTTGAGAGCTGAAGTGAAAATTAGAACTTCTGTTTTCTATTATATGAGTTAGAACACCTAAATAATTCGAAATAACAAAAAAGAAAACCCTGCAACATAACCACAGTTCACTTCATTTACGATATTAATGTTCCATTTTGTATAATTGTTCCCGTAATATGTCTGTGTGGAGCTGTCTTTTAAAAAACATTTTCCGCATGAATCCAACACAGGTTAAACATCATAAGATTGACAGACCCAGGCCAGCTGAGTGATGGGTTTTAAGAATGGACAGTCCGGACAAACAGGATAAATATCTTTCCGGCAGCAGAGACAGCGGTGAGAACGATCTCAATGCCAGAGTGTGTGTGGGTAAATATGATGGACAAGGAGGAAGCAGTTATTGCCAGGGGATGCTTCAACAAAACTTGTGTATATATTGTGTTGTCCAGCGGTGTGTAAAGGCCGTCTAAAGTGTTTATAGTTGTATATTATTTTGGGGCGGCTGTGGCTCAGGAGGCAGAGCTGTCGTCCAATAATCACAGGGTCGGCGGTTTGATCCCTGGCCCTTTTTTTCCACATGTCAAACCACAAGTTGCTCCCAAAGGACAGGCCAGTTCCTCCACAAGGCAGCCAACTCCAACATGGAAAGGTGTAAGTGGGGTTTTCAGACCCTGTTTGACCAGCAAGCACTTTGTTGGAAGCATTATAACAGTCGGTATATGACCAGTGTAATTGCATGGGAACTGTAGTCATTTTTAAGGAGAACTCATCAGTATTTGGTAAATGGGTTAAATGCAGAGGTACAATTTCACTGTGTGTGCTATGCTGTGCCGTGTGTGCCAAATAAAGAGGGTTTCATCCAATTCCTCCATTTCTGTTTAACTTGCTGAACAAACCTCAAAGAGAGTTTGAGAGTTATAGAATCTGGTGGAAAGCAGCTTTACCCACGCTACAAATGGAAAAACACAAGAATAATTTCGTATTTTACAGTGGGGTACATGCTGGTGTAAAAGCACATGTTTGGACCTCCGTACACACACTAATGCCTCGTTTCCACTGCAGGTTTGGCTCAACTCTCTCACCATTTCGGTTTTATTCAGTGCAGAAATTCCCCATTTAGTTTAGTTCTCAGCCAATGGCCATAACATAGCCATGTGAAAATTCCTTGACATCATCTACAACACTCCTTTTAAATCAGCAACCGAACGGAGGAACGTCTGCATTTTGTCCAAGCATAGTTTTGTGGGCTGCCATTTTCAAAAACTGGGTTAATCGTGTACAAAAAAAAGTTATGGTTACAATTGACAGTAGCTTGACGGGTTTGTGGTGATTTGCTCTGACCAATAAGTGGTTGCCATGGTTTTAATTTCACTTTCCAGTATCGGCTCAGCTTGCATTGAACTACGAGGTGGTATCAAAGAAAGTACCAAGTGCTATCCACAACCTTTACTAATAGAAAAGAGAAAGTAGAGCCATGTTTTAGTATGCATTGGAAATATGGCACAAATCAACATTCAGCGGCTCGTGTCAGGGGTTAGGTACAAAAATAAGAGAGAAAAAAGAATATCTTTGCTGTCTGTCTCACACAAACACACACACAACCATTAATGCACGTACACACAAATCAATCCCACTACCCGCTATAATCAATCCAAGAGCTCAGAGGAGTGCTTCACTTTATTTCAAACTCTCCAGCAATCTGGAAGCAACGAACTCAAGCCTCACTCAGCCATCAACCCAACCACCCCTACAACACACACAAGCACACACTATTTCTCCCTCCTAGGCAGCCTTCAAAGCTGAAGTTTGGAGCCTCGGCTGGTCCCAAGGCTCCCTTTTGACACACACAAACACACTTATGCAAAAGATCCCACCGGCGTTTCACTGAATTTGAAGAAGCAGGCTGAAAGTCTTAAATACTGTAGGAGATTTCCATATAACAGTAGGGTGAGTCTTTTATAGCTTTGACATAAATCTGTGGAACTAAAACTCAACGTTGCACGTACACACACAAAAACACAAGCATCCCAAAACCAAAATAGTTCATTTCCAGTGATGTAATAAAGTGAAACAAGCGTCTCAAATCCACATAAAAAGCAGAAAGAAAAAAGGATTTAACGGACACCGTCTCACCTTCACAGATCTTGTCGAGTCGCTGGCGTTTTACTTTATGTTTGTCGACCAAAGCCATCCCGTCACAGCTTCAAATTCTCTCTTCTCTTGATTTTTTTCTTTTCACCCCTCTCCTCCTTAAAGTCTCAAATGCTCCAATCCTCCAGTTGTTAGCGTGACAATGATTTAAACCTGAAATCCAAGAAAGCATGGGACAAAGATTAGTCTTACAGTATCTTTCCAGGAAATCGTGCAACTTCGTTATTTATGTTTATTAATAGAATTTTAGGTGATTCAATAACTTAAATGTACTGTTTTGTAAGAGACCATTTACTGTAAAGTGTACATAATTGTTGCCATTTGATGGACATGTCTGAAGCTAATGTACACATGGAGTCACAATTAAAATACATTGAACAAAACAATATACAACAAACAGAAAAGGACACATTACACTAAATGGTGCGCTGATGTAACTTATTTATAATAAAGTGTAATGTGTGCAAATGAAAGACAAGGTATGGTAAGTGAAATGCGAGAGTCAGTGTTTGGGTATCTCTTTAGCTACACCTCTAGTTTTGACTTTAAAAGCTACTGATATGTTGTTGTTATAGTGTAGTAGTAAAATGAGCTGTGGCTTTAACAGACATGCTATTTCACCTCATGCTCGTAAGGAAGCTGAGGAAGTTTGAAAAACGTTTAGTCACTGCTAGACAACAACACAAATGTTGTGTCACTTCATGAAAGTGCATTACTAAGAAAAACAAAAAATGTCTGACCGCGTCCACACACAGTTGTTTCCATCTCAGCAGGATCAGTAATATGGTCTTGCAAAAGTCAGACATTTACCTTGCTCAGACTCGACTCTCCACTAGAGGGAGTGTCATCTCAGCGAGCACCGTTTATCCAATTTAATGAAGAAATGTCACTTCTGCTACCAGAGCCCCCAAACTGAGTGGAACACAGCGAAAAAGAAGACAAACACCGAGTGAGCAAATGAGGCCTTTTACCAATCATTCATGTTCTGTGACTGATGCTCCTCTAAAGAGCAATCTTCTAATTGGTTCCTGCTGAAGCCTGAGGGACACGGCACAGTTTTTTTGGGGGGGGGGTGGGGGAAAGGCAGCAGACAGAGATAGACAGGGGATGGCCCAAAAAACACACACACACAAGATGACAAGCAGAAATGTAGCCTTGCACACACGCACACACACACACTCGAAGGGCAGCGTGTCACACGGAGGAATGTGGGTCAGTTAGTCAGCAGGCGGGAGGGGGTTGTATCAGCAGAATAAAGACATAAAGGGGGGTTGGTGGGAGGGAGTGGAAAGTACTAGAAAAACATCGTCAAACAGGATGAGTACGCTGTGACACCATCCTCTTCCTACATCCTAACTGTATCTTTTTCAGCACTTCCGCACTTACACTATAACCCATACCCAATTTCCACATTGCCTCTGAGTCCAATCCTAGAGTGCTGCACTTAGGGAACACCTCTCACTTTACTGTGTATATGATGATATATTTACACGATGATATATTGATATTTGCGCTGTTACTGCAATTACAACTGTTATGTTTTTTGGTGGAGTGGAGTGGAGGGCAGGCTAAGCAATGAGGTTGAATTATGAATTGATCTTGTGTTTTTATTTGGCCAGCTGTTGCGGCAGGAGGTGGTGCGCTGCTGCAGCTGAGAATTCTAAAGTTTGTAGGTGTTAAATTACTCGTACATTCAACGATCTATGAGCTCCTGTCTTTATCTGACACTGATGAACACATTTCTCTTCAGCAGTCAGCTGTGCTTCAGCTCGCTTCCTCCACAAGGTAAAGAGCTGAAGACCCACATGTGGGAGTCAGAGAAGAAGTAATTGAGAAAGAGGAATGGCAGGAAGCCGTCAGTAAGAGGC
>NW_011334620.1:153909-161409 GCF_000735185.1 Notothenia coriiceps
GGGGGGGGGGGGTCACACCGCCTTGGCTATGAATAGACTGGAGGAGACATGCATGGGCATCTCCTACTCTGAGAGCATGAGCAGCAGCACTACGGGTCATGGGAGCATCTGGCCATTTAGTCACTTCACTGACAACTGCCTCTGTACAGTGATGCAGGCTAGTGATACACGCAGATGTAGGCCGCACAGGTGCCTGCCAACAAATAGTGAAAATGAAAAAGTTCAATAACATATCGTGGTACAATATTAGGATGGGAACTTAATGATGCTCGATCAATCCACTAGATTTATAAAGTCATCAATTTTCCTCAAAACTGCTTCTTAGATCAGCTTTCTGGTCACTTTTACAAGTTAAATTAATTGTAATGTAAAGCAGTAGTGTCAGGGCTTGGCAATAATTATGTTTAAACTGGGCTTGAACAGGAATTAGACGGGTTTTTGTAGCATCGTGACCCGATTCAAGCTTTAATGTCACTGAGCACTTGAATGAGGTGTGCATGTTCTGTAACCACATATAATGTAGGTTTAAGTGTTTGGGATTGATTCAATGATGTTAATGATAATACTGAATATATATTAATAAAGTTATCAATACAATCAATATATCAATACGAAATGTAGAAGGAATATCTCCTCCCAAACATTTTAGGACTATATCCCCTAAAACTCTCTGAATAACATGCTCATCTTCTGTTTCCACTCATGGTCTCAACATGGAGGGATGGCAGAGCCCACCACCATCTTTAGAGCTATTTGACCAAAAACCCAAATATGTGTTATACATGACTTCATTTCCATAAATTAACTCCAGAGATGTTGACTCGTGCCAGAAGGAGATCCACTTCATAGCCAGAGAAAATAGAAAGTCGGCTGCACTAAGCGGGTTGAAAAGTCAACAGCAACTTTGAGGGGAGCTCTCAGACAGAGAAGTGCCTGAGAGGAAGTACAGTTATCCCGCAGCCCTTAGCCCCACCGCTGCTCGATTGTTGCTTGACTAAGTGCTGTTATGTAACTTAACAATAAGGGGATTGACCTGAGAGAAAATACGTGCTCAGTGCTGGAGGAGAGGAAGGGAAAGAGAGGAAAGTCACACACTCAAACACATGTAAACAACCGAGACACACAACTCCAGGGATTGTCTGGAGAAGGCATGCACTCTGCCACACACTCTGTCACACACACACACACACACACACACACACACACACACACACACACACACACACACACACACACACACACACACACACACACACACACACACACACACACAGCACTGTGCGACATGTGGCTGGGAAGTTTTGTTCACAGGTTCTCTGACAAGTCTGTGAATGTTACCAAGTCCAAGAGAAAAAAAACTGTTGTTTGAACTGACTAATGATGCAAATCTCACAATATTCTTGGTAATACAAGTTTTTGTCTTATCTTTGTAGAAATATATACAATTCTGGTGTTTACGAGCTACAGTAGGACCTAAAGTTAAGATATCAGACATTCAGTTCATACCACTTGTTGCCAAATGTTGTCATCAGTGTTGGGTGTAACGCATTACAAAAGTAGCGGAGTTACAGTAATGTATTACTTTTTGCTGTAACGAAGTAATGTAACGCATTACTAATGAAATTTGGGTAATATACTACTCGTTACAATTCTCAGTAATGCAGTTACAACACATTTTAACCCGAAATTAAATGGCGTTTTGTTTTTTAAGAATTCACTAACATCGCGAGACATTCCGACACCAGAGAAAAATTGTGCAGGTAGAAACCTGGTGGTTTACCCTTCAGGTGCATCAAGGATGCCCTCCGCTTCGCGGTCGGTTCCGCTGATCATGCCTCTCGTGTTCCCTTTCCCCAATAATGACCACTCGCTGCCACATCTTATCCCGCTATTACACGGCCATATACTAAACAAACTACCGAGCCCATTCCGTGTTCCTGTTATTGTTTACTTCCTCTCTGCCTTCTTCTGGTGATTTATCTGACGTCCAGCGCTCCGTCTTCTAACCTCTTTTCCTTTCTCTTTCTTGATCCTCCTTAGCAACCTTCACTATAGTCCTTGACAGCGGTCTGTACTGCATTAATAACGTGTCGCATGTTAAGAATTTACAATCAGAATCGAGTATTCAACTAAGCCGTGTAATAAAAGTTGTTAGTAGCCTTAATGGCCTACACAGTTGTTATGCTATAACACATTGCCCTTCACTGGATGTATAATGAGCTGCACTAAACTACATTTTAACATTTAAAATACCTAGCCATTCTTTTGCGGTTATTTTTGTTAAAGTAACTCAAAAGTAATATAACATTTGTGTAACTCATTACATTTCAGAGACAGTAATATTGTAATGTAACTTATTACTTAAAAAATACATTAATAAGTCATATGTCCTGTATTACATTTTGGAAGTAACTTGCCCAACACTGGTTGTCCTGTAATTACGTCTCCCCTTTCTACTTAGATGCATTTCACGCACTGTTGGACTCAGTGACCACAACCTGCAGTGAGCCATAATGCCTGAATGAGATCAAAATGTTTACATAGTGTGTAGAGTGTTTAGAGTGGATCTCTCCAGTAGATCATCTGCTGTAGAGTAATGTCTATGTGTTGGTCCTGAAGTATCCCAAACAGTGAATGCAACCCCCTGTTGTTCCTCTACTACAAATACCAGCTATGTTCTCAATGCCAATGTCGTTTTCTTGTGCTTTATTTTCACCTAAACAAACTTGTGCACCTTATAAAACTGAAAATTCAAATCAAATCAAATGTCGAGAGCTGAAATAATTATCTGACTAATACATTATTAAGTATCACTGTTTGAATAATAATGTAATACATGAGTTAATGCATTATTCAGTAAAATGTCAAATACTTGTTATTGATTCAAGCTTTTCCAAAGTGAGAATATAAGGCGCTTCAAATCATTGCAACAGAATACGTTGTGTACCATTGGTTAAATAAAGACAGACAATTAAAAAATGTATGAATTAAAAAATAACTAATAATAGAAAATACCAGGCAGATTAATCAAGACTTAAAATAGATTTAGTTGCAGCGATGTCAGGAAAAGTTCATGATGAGATATGTCATGTTAGACAGGAAGTGACAAGTCAAATAAAAAACTGTCTCTTAACCAGCAGTAAGAGGAAACCCTTAACTCCCCAGTGATGATTACAAATTGCTACCAACACTTTTTCCCTACCAGCAACATGCAATACTAGCCACTAGAAATCAATCATGCACGCATTATGAGTTATTCATGTGATAATGCAAAGCCCTTTAAAGCCCATTAAGTCCACTAGAGATCCGCACTGTATTGGCTACAGAAGCTTGACGTTTAAATGCAACTCACATGATTAAATTAAAGCTTATTTTTGCACTTTAAAAATGGATAGATAGTTTGGTTTAAAGTTAAAAGCTTTACACACAGTAGCAGACGTACACCACAGATAGCCACAGCTTCTTTCCTGTGTCTCTCAAACAGAAGTAACGTTTTCATCAAAGTGCCACAGAATAATTTAGAGTGCCGCGCGACACATTACATTGCATTGTTGCAGCTGTTGCATCACTCCAAGAAGTGTTACATTCAAACAGTGCCTCTGCATCTTACACCCTGACATCAAGACATTTCACTAGCAGAAAGAGCTACACTTCAGAAAGATATCTTCTTTCAGCTCTGTGTGTTACGTTTCTTTCACTCGCGCTCATTCTTTTTTCACTTCTTTTGTGATGAACGGTACATAACAAGGCGGCAGGCAGCCCAGGAGATCTTGTTTGAGTTGGTAATAGCACAGAAGACTCAGAGGGAGGGAAGAGAAAGTGAAAGAGGTCTTTTTCTGACTGAGGCCATCTCTCAGAGGAGCCCTCTCTCCAGATTAAGAAACCTGTGGGTTTGGTTAAAGGTGAAAAGGCAAAGAATGAAGTTAAGCCTCAGCTTTGACTTTTGTTTTAACACGTGTTTGACTGAAATATCTGCGGAGGCTTTTCATTACAAAGGGGGAGTTTCATCTAGAAAGAAAAACATCTTGCTCTTTCTGTTTTTGGTTCAGTTGAGCTTCCAGCCGTTGACCTCAGTGAACTAGTTTAACTATGTGAACTTGATGACCACCCACACACACACACACACACACACACACACACACACAGGACTGAGCTGTGAAGGTATGGCTTTGTAGTCAAAGAATAAGCTGAAGGGAAACCTGGTGCCCTGTGGATAAACTGAAGTAACCCTTTTGACTCTTTACCATCAGTCATTGTTCGAAAGTGCAATCTTTTCTCTTCATGTGTCAGCCATGTGCTTCACACATCACATTATTAAAAAAGGGAAAAGTTTGACACTTTGGGAAAAACAAACATTTAGTTCTTACGCTTCTGTACTTACACAGATTAAACACATTTCACATGATCTGATAGGGTGATATTTGTACGTTTGGACAGAGCCAGGCGACACGTTCCTTGTTTTTATGCTAAGCTAAGCTAATAAATTGTTGGCCCAACATTACATTACATATCATTTGTTAGACGCTTTTATCCAAAGCGGCTTAGATACATTCAATACTGTGGGCAATCCCCACAGGAGCAATTTGGGGTGAAGTGTCTTGCCCAGGGACACAACGACATGCTGACTGCAGTGGGACTCGAACTTGCTACCCCCTGATTCCAAGTTCAGCACACTATCCACTGAGCCACAGCCTCCCAAGCTTCATGTTTACTGAACAAACATGACGGTGCTATCAATATTCTCATTTACCTCTTGGCAAGAGCGAATAAGCGCATTTCCCATAATGTCGACTAATTCCTTCAACAACTGTGAGGAATGCGGTTCAATATTCTAACTAGCTACAGTAAAATCTCATTACCGCAGCACATCATAGCACAGGGAACATTTTGAGGAAGAATTGTGAAGCAGCTACCCAAAGTGACTGCTTAAGAGTCTATGATTTATGTCCCTGAAAGTGCAAGACAGCAGAAAAAGAAGAGGCAGAGAGGGGAAGGTGGTTAAGGTTTCCCTTCGCTCATTAATCGGATAGTTTGGGCTCCGAGGGACACGTAAAACTGTCGCTCAGACCGCTGATTTACACCTCCCTCCTCCCTGCCAGTCTCTTTATTCCTCCAACCCTCCCTGTCTAAATACACCAGTTACTGACAATTACAGCCCTCCTCTTTCTACCTCTCCATCTTCATCACTATCCTCCCCAAGTCTGTCAGTCCATCTGTGCCTCTCCATGTATCGTCTTTTCCTCCTTTTGCATGTCCTGTCAGCCTCTGGCAGACAGCGTCCTTTTTATTCCCCATTTCTCCTTTACATTGCTTTTTCTCTGAACCATTTTTCCCATCCTCCCCCTCCCCCTCTCCCTCCTCCTCGCCATCTTTCTCTCCTCTCAACTCTGAACGAAAGGAGACTGCAGCAGCACTAACTGCTGACTTGGGCTAATGCACCATTTTGTAATAATGCCTATTCGTTTAAGTCACCAAGGAAACGCATAATGGTGACATTATTGTGCACAGCAGCCTGTATGTCTAACCCAGCGAGGCTCTCAGCGTGGCCTGCATTCCTGCTCTCTCCAGCTCTTTACATCTAATGAACTAAAACAAAGTCTGGCATGAAATCTCCGCTGAAATAATTGGCTGGTTTTTTCACAACACAGGCCACTGAAGACTTAAGAATAAACAGACTATGCTCAAATTTAATGACAAAACACTTTGCTTAATATCATGTGGTTGCTTTTAATCTTTGCCTGGTTGACTAAAGACTGGATTTACTCCTCTTAAACCACACATATAGCTAAAAGCACACAGGCAATCACACCAAAACATCTGGTACTCAAGCTGACAGATAAAAGGCTGTTGTCCAAGAGGGTTTTATTGTGGTAATAAATCTGTCTTTTCCCATTTCCTGTTGAAGATCTTTTTTATCTGGAGTGACAAAGACCAGAATGGAGTGTTAAACTGCAGACACACTAACCCTATATAAGCAAAATACATTTGTAACAATTGGACTCACTTCTGTTCAGGGTCAGCCTAGGAATGGTGAATAAGTGATGAGTGGTAGAAATCATAATTAAAGCAATTTAAGGGCATGCGGGTGCTCACAGCTAAGAAGGATGTACGCAAGGTTGGTTAAGTGATATGTTGTCATGGATGCAGTAAAAATAAAGCAATATTAGTCAATACCCAATTGTCTCTAACACTGAAGTTATCATTTACTTAATACATGTGTTGTGTTTTAGAAACTCTTAAACTGGAAGGAACTCTACGTGATATATCATTTAATTCATTTCCACCAAATCCCTTCAGAATAGTTTTAGTATAATTAGATACACTTGTAATGTTTTGTGTTGTGAGGTTGGTGAGTGCCAGTTTTAATTGTTGAACTCAATGATCTGTCTTTTCCTACCAATTAACGACTGAGCACCTGATGCATATGCAACATCTGTAAAAGCAATTAAGCTTCAAATTAACTGTAGAGATTAGTTCACGATGTAAGTGCAAACGCTCATTTTAAATGAGCTTCTGTTCCCAAATTTATGTTTTCTAAAAGAGGTTAATCATTATACAGAAATATAATCCTCACTACAAGAGAGCGCTTCCTGAACCACTTGGTCGTTTTAAGTACCTCGTTTTAATCAATCAAAGCTGATCTTTGGCATGTCAAAGTTTAGAAATTGAGTTTTTATTTGCATCATTGAATAATGAATTATTGAATGTTTTTTCTCTTTTCATAAAAGGAGTAGCTTACAAAAAGGGTGAGCAGATGTTGCTCTGCCAAGCATGAAACACAATTTGTTCTTTCAGTTTTGGGGACAGGTATAAAAGTACACATATTGGCTCAGGCCTACATACATTTTATTTTTACACTCTGCCTTTTGGTTTGCAACACAACAATGACAATGTTTAACAACTCAATAAAGGAACTGTCTAACAAGAAGTGTTTGCCTTTGCATGTGTGGATTGAAGGTCAGCCTGGATGCCTACACATCTTCCGGCGCAGACTGAAAACTCATCTCTTTCGACTCCACTTCGAGCGATAGAATTACTAACAAAGAATTGCTGACAAAGCACTTATATACTAATAAAAGATTGGCTTATCTAAAGCCAGTTGAGTAGCACTTGAAATGTGTTGGCTCTATGAAACCTGATGTACTTATATGATTCGGTTTTCTTCAAGTTTGTATCTTCTTGGTCAAATGCACTTATTGTAAGTCACTTTGGATAAAACCGTCAGCTAAATGCAATTCAATGTAATTGATGACTTTTGGTAACATTTCAAAATGTTCAATATGGGTGCAAACCAGGAACAGCAGCAATCTGCCCAACATTCACAATACCTTGAAAGCAAACAACGTGGGACGCAAGTAGACTGTAAGTTAGTTGGGTAAATGTGGGGTTGAGTGAAAGCCAAGCTTGCCTCCGAGGCCGACTCGCTGTGAGCTGAACGCCACTGACCTAGATTAATACCAACCACAGGAGCGCCAGGACTATTAAACACACCCCAGCTTC
>NW_011334620.1:163909-198121 GCF_000735185.1 Notothenia coriiceps
CTACATGTCTACTCTATACCCACTTTCCTGAACAATTTTCATTGTGAGTTATAATTCACCATCTCAGGTTATCATTAGGGGGAAATGACAGCAGCACAGTGTTCAATATATTGTAACTTTCGGTATCTAAATGATACAATGTTGTTTACATTGCTCATGAGGACAGACCTATGGACAGACCACCTTATTTGCAGATTCTTGAAATTGTAATTTAATTTGTAATTGGTTGTGGATTTTGTATCCAGTTTTCACTTTATGTATCTTTATACAATGTTTACTACTTTGCTTATGAGGACAGACAGCCTTATTTATAGATTCTTGAAATTGAATTGTAATTTCATTTGTAAATAGTTACATTCATGTGGATTTATCCAGCTTGCACATTTGTATGCATGCACTTATAGGTGCATTTGTTGTTGTTGAAGGCCTGGCTGTTAGTCTTTATTTACACGATTTTGTTGCAGGCCTACTGGCCTAGATGTTTATGCACCTTGGCTTTGTTCTGAATGCACTTTGTTGTAGTTATCCTACAGAGAAAATGCACTTGACTTGGAATTAATGTACTGTATGCATTCAAAAGTGCTGAATAAATGTTTTATGGACCCATAATAGTGATTACTATTTAAGTTAAGTTTTGCCATAATCATGTCTTTTTCCATAATCAGGTAGCTGAACAACATTGGTAAAAAATGTATACATTATATATATATATATATTTCTATTAATCATTTTCGGCCTTTCGGCATTCGGTTTTCGGCCAACTGTTTCCTATTTTCGGTATCGGTTTCGGCCAAGAATTTCCCATTCGGTGCACCACTACATATAATCTCCGTTCAAGACTTTGTGCAGTGAAATGAAAAGCTTTTCTCACTGCACATTACACAAGATTAATATGAAAAACAAATCTCATAACAACAAAAGAAACTTCAATAGCAACAACAGCATGAAGTGACTGGTGCATAGAACACTCAATAATTCCCTTGGTACATCAAGGCAAACATGAGAAGATCTTCCAGCAGTGCTGCACTGACTGCATGTCTGAATCTGATAATAGGACCTTTCTCTTTCTTCATTCAAATGTGGCTATGCAGCCCTTTTTCTTTCTAAACAGTGAGTTCAGTATGGCTGTAGGTAAAACATCAATCTTGTGCTTCAGCAAAACCCCTGACAGGGCAATACCAATGAACTGTAGCTCTTGTATCGTACTAATGCACTCCTCGATCTACTGAGGGCACAAAACGTCATTATTGGAAAGATGTTCACCTTAGGTCAAAAGATGTTGGGAGCTATAAATAAAAAAACAACATGCACTTTCAGTCTGAGTACACAATCCTGTTCAGGAAATGTTATATATTTATTAAAGAGAGTGATGTCTCTGCCAGATTTGTAGTATAAAAAATGAATAGGTTTTGGAAAATTGCACCATACGCCTTAAAACAGCATTTGCCAAAGCTGTCTGAATACCCCAGAGACACATATTGCTAACCTCACACAGGGTCCCGAGGGGGGAATACACAGAGGACTGAGTAGGAGGGACTGAGAGTCTGTGGCTCCGTCAAACATTAACCCACAGTAAATCCTTTTTGTTCAGGATCAGGATTCAAACATCTCCATACGGGTGAAAATCAAACATGTCTTTGTGCGAACAAGCTGACAAGTTGAAAAGCCAACCATCCCACAGAGCGTCTCAGCAGCAGGAATCAAAGAATTAGCCTCGGGCTCGCCGAACATTGGTTATATCCATATTCATAAAAGAGATAGCTGAGACGATAGGACTCCATCGCTCAGCCCCGCCACTCACTTTGTCAACACTTCCACAGCTGCTTGCAAACGGAGTAGATAATATGCCACTTTTCCCCACAGATGAGTGATGAGAATCAGGATCACAGCACATCCTGTTTATCTTACTGTACAGCAACAAGTAGATAACTGCTTTTGTGTGACATTGTGTAAGCTTTTGTGCGCGTGTACGATGCTCTGTAGCAGCAACAATGCGGATATCCAATGCTGATTTAAATCAATGGGAAGTGCAGCCTCTCATTTAACAGTGTGGTTGAGGAGTCAAATGGTTTCATGGACATCTGCCAGTTTTCCCTGTTTGGACTCCTGCCAGTATTTATGCAAGCAAAGCGGCTGTTAGATGCATGAAAGTGTGGTGTGTGTGTGTGTGTAGGCAATTTTAACCTGGACCACAAGGATAAACGTACGGCATTAAAAAATAAAGGTTGTGTTATCCTATTGGCCGGAGAACCCTGCAACACAAGCATTGAAACAGTGAAAGTAAAATAAAATTACTGCAACATAATCGCCAATATCAATGGATTTTCTTGCGGGGGCAGTAACCCATACAAATCTTTCATGTCAAAGTTAAACTTACTTACTAAACTTTGGCACACAAACTCACAGAAAGCAAGCTGGTTTTCACACTGCTGACTCCTGAGTGCACAAAGAGCTGAAAAGTCCATAATGGAGGAAGCTATCATGACTTATTGTTACCAGGCTTTCCTGGTCTACATTGCAGGGTTCAGACGAGAAATTGTTTTTGTGTTATACAGGTTACTCGATAAATAAGGCAATTATTGATTCATAACATATTTGCTGCAACATGATCAAGTAACCCGACAGACTACATGATGAATCAATGCTGGCCATCTTTAACAATCAGCGTATCTACTGTATGAGGAAACGCTTGGGATATATTTCTTGGAAAAAGATTGTAGATACATTTTTACATGTATGATGCTGGCGTTGTGTTCAGAAAAGTCTTTAAAAAGGAAGAAAAACAACTGACCTTTTCTCTGTTTCACAATTGCATGTGCAGCACCAACAACATCCTTATCACATCAATGCTCTTTTGCTTCACCAATGTTACATTTGAAGAGTACTTTTTAGAAATCCAGAATTACACCGATGACATCCTACTTCTTTCCCCTTAACTACAACTTCGCCTGAACAAATGAAACAATCACTTAATAATACTACTATTGAGAGTGATACTAATACAAAAGCATTCCACATCTATGATTTAAGTCAAATGTCCGATAAGTGACTCAAATTCAATCCATTTCAGCTATTGACATCATGAATTTAAATTTGTCCATACAATCTCAAAACTAGAGCGCTAGCAGGGCTCTGAGAGCAGAAACTTCACTAGTAGGTCAAAGTCCAGTGAGAGATCCATAGCACTTATGGCGAACAAACAGCTCATAATAAACCAAGGTGTCTCAACGCCTCACTACAGGGCTGCCGAGCCAGAGCCCCAGGGGCCACATCTGAGATGAGCAGCCTACACAGCATCAGCAAGCTTGTAAAACAAGCTGTTAAACTTTATCTGCATCATAACCGTCGTGATAATATACCACAGATGCCAGATTGGAAGAAAAAAATCTTTTCCCTGAGGTTTGTTTATCTGGATACAAGTCCATTCTCTGTGCCTCTGTGTTGAGAATCTCAATGCCGCCATAAAGAAAAGTGATAAAAAAAAATGTAAACTTCAGACTCCACATAATCAGTTAATAAAAAGAGCTGATGCACCTTTCAGATATATTAGAAGTAGCACTCAGACAGTGTGCATGCATACTGAAAGTCTACTGCACTACTCCAGATTCAAACATCCTATTAGCCTGCACATTCACAGAGCCATTAGCATTTAAATATGCAGGAGCTGTGCTCCTTTCAAAATGCCATTTTTACTCTGCTGCAAGGAGAGTTCTCCAGTTGTCATAAACAACTTTTTTTTGTATCATTCAAGGACCTTTTCAAATGTCAGGGCCAATCAAACACAACACGACAGGTCTCTGGGTGAAGAGAAAAAACACCACGCAGAGGGCAGAGAAGAAAAGCAGACTTATCATGCATATTCATGTGGCTGGAAGGTTCAATGACTGCTGTCTCTGAGGATTGTGAGGAGTGGCAAAACAGTTTGTGTTGTAGGAGACAGCTGCAAAGAAAAGTAAGCTTTTAACTATTCCCCCCCCCCCCATCACCATGTCCAAATGTCAATGTCAAAGCCCCACAATGGGCAAAGCTCTGTGTGCCCACAAGTGAATCCCAAAACCCCAACACCAACTCTTTTCCCCCTTTTCTCCCAGTCAGCAATTTTGGGCCGAACGTTTTCTCTGTGAAGTGGTGCTCAGCAGAATGGCAAACAAACAGAGCCATCCCTCCCCTGGCCAGGGCCCACTTCAGCATTGCAGACATCTCTTTCACTTTATAGCTTGCCTCACATCAGCAGGATGGATCCTCCTGACACAAGTCTATGTCAGCTGGACTGGAATATGGGCTCTGCAGAGACACAATGGACCCCTTCCCCCTCCTCCTCATGCCCACCTCCCTCCTGAGACGCTAAGGCAGGAGTGAGCGAGAAGGAAGGAAGAAAAAAAAAAGAATGAGGAACTAAATCACAATACATAGCTTGTACTTTCAGAGCTGCACGCCCCACTAGTATCTTCCTCTCTATCCATTTCTGTCTTTCTCCCTTCTTCACTTCCTGCCGCTCTTCATTAGTCTCTGTCTTTTCTCTCTAGCTACAGCAAGGCACAGTCACCCAGGAGGACATTATTAGCTGTCAGCATTAACAACCAGCGTAGCAGCAGCAGCAGAGTTGGTTTCATAACAATGCTCACAGAGAGCCTCTTCTCTGCCCAGAGAGAGGAGCAGGCAGTCAGGACAGCCTGCTGCGTGCAGATGGTGCTTTGTCTCTGCTAGTTCCTACTAAAGTGACACGCAGACACAAACGCAGGCACACATGTACATGCACACATAGTTGGAAGAGGGTGCCACTATTCATTCCTAATCCTCTGTGGTTTGCATGAAAGTTAATGGCAGGTGTTTAAAGCTCTGGCTTTGCCAAGTGAAGGAAGGGGAGGTGAGTGGGAGAAGATCAACTCTCTTTTTGTCCATGCTGGCAAAGAAACATACACATGCGTTTCCATGTTGGAAAGCAGAGTGTTTTACATCCCTATTAGATCTGAAAACTACGCCCCTTCATACACCCCCCCCCACCCCCTCCCCCTCCCAGCTCGATCTATCTCCGGCATAATATCCATGCATGCAGTTGAGAGCAATTAGGACTTCTTTGGAGGAAAATAGCCAGTCATTAAGGAGGAGCAGGGACTCCAGAGTTTATGCCAGGTGGGAGGCTATTAGACAGCCAAGTGGTGTGAGCAAACTCACATGGTCATAAATACAGGGAACAGTAAACATTCTCCACTGCAGCCAAGCGCTTTTCTCCAATAATATAATGAGTTACTGATTTAGAAAAATGCACATGTATGCAGCCACAACATACTGTACCAACACTCACAGTACTTAAAGGTGGGGTAGGTAAGTTTGAGAAACCGGCTCGAGATACATTTGTTATATTCCATGGAATGCTCTTAACATCCCGATAGCAATGAATATCTGAAGTGCTTTGACAAAAAAATCCATTACAACATTTCATCTGTGGAAGCCGTAATACTGTAAAAAGCACGACCAATCATTTTAGCCGGCCGGGTGTTGGAGGAGGGGCTCTGTAAGGAAGTAGCAGATTTCTTCCTAGCGCACTCCAGCTGGTCTCTACAAAATTACCTACCCCACCTTTAAAGGCTACAGTCATTTAAAATGTAACAGTGGATCTTCTTGCGCAGGTGTCTTTTCGCAACCATTCATTTTGCTATTTATACCTTTGCTTTTCTTATTGTGACATGTCAACATGACTTTATCTACAAAAAGCTAAACTTTTACATTATAGAACTGACAGTTAGTTATTGATTAGTTGAGCAATTAGTCAATGACCCAACAATTAATGGACTGTAATTTGTATAATCAAACATTTGAAACATTTACTTGTTTCACAATGTCATGTTTGCTGCTTTAATAAGTTGTATATTATTGTAAATTGAAGATATATTTAATAACAGGACAGACAAAACCAGCAATTTGCAGACGTCACCCTAAGTGAAGTGATTTGTCAAAAACATACAGGATCCTAAGATGTGTGTTCTTCAATAACACATCAATGTCTTTTTTTAACTCAAAGAGAACATTCTTCAAAGATATAAGATCTTAAAGAATTAAGATCAAAGCTTAAACGTAATTTTCTCCACAAGCTGCAACACTGAATAAGCCTCCAAGCCATTTAGCACCAACATTGATGCAGTGTTGGTCAGATATAACAATCCAAATCTAATAAAAGCAACTCAGTTTATCACTTTGGTTTTAGTATTCAACATTTGGCATCAATGTGCAGGTACAATTGAGCAGTTTTATGTTAGATTGTCTGAATTCAAAACCTTTCAAATGCAACACTGGGCTGTAATTTACTGGCTTTCTAGCCACTGAAGCAGCTGAACAGGGAATGACTAACAATAAACCACATCATTTTGGATTGGCAAAGATTACAAACAAGCTTTTAGGAAGCCAATGTTACAGAAGCAAGCTTAAAGGCGATGTGAGAACATGAAAAATTACTTTGGCTGCACTTAAGAGCAAACTTCCCTGGAGGTATCTATTTCTCCATACTTCATATATCATGTGTAGTACACAGAGAAAACACCTGCTTCTAGCTTACTCTTCCTAAACTGTCCTTCACAACCACAAACAAAAATGTACTCGGGGAGCTACTAAAACACAACATAGCAAGTTATAACAAGCAAGAAACAGGTGCTTGAAATGTGTAGAGTGCACCAATTAAACCGTAGATTTCAAAGTGTTCTTTAAAACAAAACTACCACCAGCAAGCAAGAGATGCAGTACTACAGTTGCTCAAAGAATAATTGAAGAACAGTTGTTCCCTCATTATTTGAAAAGCCTCTAAAGCTCAAAGTTCTTAAGTTGCAAAGTGAGAAAAATCTTTGTTTTCAACATCAAAGTCTTTACAGTATGCTTGCTCAGAAGTAAGCTTCTCAAGATCTCCTTGACAAAAATACAAACTTTTTTGAAACAGAGAACTATTGCATTATGAAACTAGGAAAAAAGCTAAATTAATTGCAATGAATGTATAAAACTCTCGAATAAAGAAAAAAAAGAATTACTTAAAAGATTGCAGCCACGTCAAAATCTGTTAAATAAATGCTCTGATTTAGCAAAGCAGTGTGTCTGAGTGACATCAGGCTGTACATTTGCGGCCCCTTGCAGATGGCTCGGTGTAATTTCACACCCATTACCTCCTCTCCACAATACATAGCACAATCACATGACAGTAAAAACCTCTCAAAGCAACTCCTATGGGGACTTCTAGAAGCCGTTAGTGGCCTGGCCATTATGGGAATTCTCAGAAGAGCTCACAAGAGCTATTTCAGCAGCGTCCAAATTACTGTGTTAAATGGAGTATCAGGCTCTGAAAATATGATTAACCAATTGTAACTGCTTTTCTTCTGTGACTTCAAAACAGGCGTACAATGCACGGTTTCAATTCTTCTCTGCTCCTCTTCGTTATGAAGGAGTCATGAAAGCAATGCAAGACATTCTCACAAATAAACATAACATGGCATTCACTGTCCAAAGAAAACCAAGATGGTGAGCGACAGTGAGCGGCAGCACCTGTGCTTTCAAAAACCATCATCTCTCCCTGCATCGATGCACTTGCTCTCCCAGCTTGCCTCTCTCCGCTATCCGGCGTGTTATAAAACAGCAGAAACGCACAAATGAGTCCCTACACAAGCATGTTGTGCAGCAGATCAGACATGTTCAACAGTGCTCTGTACATGAACAAATCATGTTTGTAATCACAGTACACCGACTCCACCAGTCACCAGGGAATATCTGTTCAGGCAAATGAGACTCCAATACAAACATATGCACACACACACACGCCAACATTGATAGCTATCATCAAGCACAAGCTGTATGCATGGAATCATAAATATTAAAGCGTTGGTTTTGCATTTTCCTGGCATTTTCCACCTCGGAGATAAATCAAAAAGCCTGATAGGAGCTGCCATGTACATTGCAATGCTGCCTGGGAAGCATCTCCCTAGGGAGGCCAGCTTTCATATCTGAACACATGCAGGCGTGAGAGGAAGTTCTACCCCCAGCGGAGTTAAAGGCGACGGATGAGGGGAGGGATAGGGAGAGGCAAACAAGAATGGGGGGTCTTGTCTTGCAGGTGGGGAAAGTGAAATCCCAATGACAAAACTTAGCAGTGCTGTCGCCGTTACGTCATCAGGTGTGTGCTTGTGATGTAAAGACACTATGATCTCTTTTTGAGCTGATCAAATGTTCTAATCAACATTAAAGGCAAGAATATGTCTCTGAAAGTGTGTAGGCCGAGGCCTGCATATCATTAACAAAAGGCCTTTTCTCTGTGGGCAGGCTCCACTTTAAGTTCCCTTGCCTGTTGTGACAATGCCCACAGGGGGAGAGCAGATGTCTGTTGCCAGCAGCACATCTGCATACAGCCTCAATCTCCACCCCTCCACTGGCCAGACAATGGAGCCGCCCTCCTCCCCTTCCACTTGAATCTTTCTTCCACTGGAGCATCCAATTGCAGTAAAAAAATAACAAAACAAAAAAGAAAGGGGGAGAATAGAGACTCAATGCCGGTCGAAACTGTGATATAAAAAAGGAATTATCCTCCTATTTAAAGTAATATTCAGAGGTTCATAGGGATGCCTGATGGTGCACTAATTAATCACTCATTAATTAGTGTAGGCCATGAGGCCAAGTGCAGTTCAAGTGGATTTGTTTGGTATGCAATGCATGCTAGCAAGAAATGTTGCACAACACACTAGTGCCAAACTTTTGATGAAACTCTTGAAGTCTATATGTCTTCAAATGTATCTTGCAAAACAATATTGGGCAAAAAAAATGTCTCAGTGGAGCTTTAATACATTCACAACACTACCTTGTAGCTGCACAGCTCATTAGCAACTTAATAAAGCCTATTCCCACATCACTATGAAGTGTATCGGATAATGTCTACTCCCTCTCTTGTCTTGTCCCTCCTTGCTGATGGCGCAGGGACACATGGACAGCGACTCGAGTATAGCTTTCAAAACTATACCCCGGTGGAGCACACACTGACATTTGTACACCACCTTTTGCAATAATCTTGAATCCTACCTCGACTGGATGTTTACTGAGAGTTCAAACGTCGGCTTTTGGGGCTCCAGAAATAGCATCGGAGGCTACGCATTTCAAATCCGCTTGTTATCTCGGATTTAGATAATGATCCACCTTTAGATGACATAAAACTTAATCCTGAACGCAACGGGACAATCTCCGGCGCTGGGAAACGGTGCCTGCTGTCGGTTTTACGGGGGGAAGTGGCGTCGGATCTCGGTGTGCCTGGTTATCCTGCTGTTTACTTCTACGGTTCATAAACACTCCTATTCTTTTCCTCCTGCCAGAATTGAGAGGTGTGTATCAGTTTGCTTTTCCTTTTTTTTCTCTCGCTTTTTGAGTGAGGCGGAGCCTTTGCCCACTTCTCCCGCACACACATACACGCATGCACACGCGCACACACACCGCGCGCACACACACACACACACACCACTTTGATGGAGATGGGACAGGGGGAAATTGCGAGAAAGGCAATTTGTGATCTGTCAAAAATGACTAGATTGTTGCTATTTTGTTATTTTTTTCTGTTAATTTCACATTTTAACCACTCGAATGGAATTGTGTGCTTCTCAAAACCTTATTCAAGCAACACTTTAAAAGGATTAAGATTGTAGCCTACACGATGTTATATATAATCAACGCGATTTGTGAGCTCATGTTTTTTTTTTTTGTAAGGACCAGCAGCGTTGTGTAAACTTGTGCTAACTTCTAAATTACTAAATTGGGCTGAACCTTCAAAACAGGAGGCGTGTCTTTGGCCAGTTACAGTTACATGTAAAGTTGCCTCAAAACTCCTGAAATAACCCCTCCATCAAAAAGCAGTAAATAGGCTAGACTGCCTCAGCTAACGCTAAACACTCAAGCATCACGTGTACAATGTAACATACTTTTTTTATTTAGTTTTGTTGGCCAAGCATTATATATATATATATATAATAAACCGATGCCTCGTCAAAGTATTTATAAGACTGTCGGCTTACAATATTCACTAATATTGTAAGCCGACAGTCTTATAAATACTTTGACGAGGCATCGGTTTATTATATATATATATATATAATGCTTGGCCAACAAAACTAAATAAAAAAAGNCTCCCTCCTTTGTCTGGGGGAGAGTAGAGGTGTGTGTGTGTGTGTGTGTGTGTGTGTGTGTGTGTGTGTGTGTGTGTGTGTGTGTGTGTGTGTGTTCACTATCATCCTCTAACAACTACTGTATAAACAAAGGCAAATCATAATATCAAACCCTAATGTGGTGCACTTTTAATGTTTTCCAGGCTGTATTGATAAAGTACAAATAGATTGACTGGACTATAATGAAAATAAAAAAGGGAAGCATGGTGTTAGTTACATAACATCGTTTATATTTGAAATGCGCAGAGACAAATAAAGTATAGGAAGGTGATTTACTAAATTACTTATAGAGGTTACATTTATAATGAACAAACACAGGATTAAAGCTGTATCAATAAAGGACTCTCATTCAAATTGAAAGAAAGGGGGGGGACATATGCATGGGTAATGAGTTTAGGAAACACACATATACTACATAAATTGTGTAATTTTACAACATTAAATAATATACAGGACAATTTGCTCAGTAATCTTTATATTTAAGAGTTTAAAAGTGATTTGAGTTTGCTGCTTTATTTATTTGGGAGAAAAGGGTGCATTCATTTAAATCGAAAGTTTGACTTAGAGATTATACCTAACGGCAGGGATTCAATTTTTTTTGTCTGTCTCTGTCTCTTCCATCCCCACTGCTCCCATTGCAAACATATGCTTCAGTTGGTGTCCCCCGTCGGCTGGTGTTGGTCTTTGGAGTGTTTGGGATGGTGCCCAGTAGTTACATTGTGTTGGAGACTAAATGACCACAGGGATAGATGCACTCAGGACAGGGCCAACAGCCCCCAGGCCTCGGACCACACACAGGGGGCACATGGTATACAAGATGCAGAATAGAAGGTACGATCCATTGCTAACGGTTATTTCCTTTATCTTAGTTGAAAGCTCTACTCAAAGCTTTGCTGGAAGTGTTGGAAATGTATGCAGAGACCGAAGTGACCAGGAAATCCAACTATGCCATCTGTACCGTGTTATACATGGCAACAACTGCTGTGTGAATAAATGTAGGGTTCACAATTATTCTACTGCAGAGACTAGAGCTAAAAAAAAAATAGGGAGGTTACGGATTGCATGTTTTAAGCATGACATCAAGGCACAGCTGCAGATGCTGCGATCAACACCTGTGGCATGAAGAGAAAAAATGAACTTAGTAAACATGTAGTTGAGCACCAAATCTAAAAGATTTGTGGGGGTCGTATTTCTGTCTGTCTGAATTGAAAGTTTGTAGATAAAACTGTTGGTAGGTTATTTTTCACATCTTATTTATTCAGTTAACTACATGAATAAATAAATAAATATTATATCCCTGAGGGGTTTGAATACGTTCGCAAGTCTCTTTCACATTAACAGTATCAGCATCAATCTTGTTTTCTTTCTTTGCCTTAAAGATAGTCAAATTAAATTAAGTTGGGAAATAGGGAAATTGTCTGTAGCCTAAGGTAAAAGGGGTAGGCTATGTAACTTTAAAATGTGAAATGTTATTTCCCCCATAGGCCTAGATGGTTTAGCTATTTTTTTCAGCAAGATCGTTTAAAGATGGGGTAGGTCATTTTGGAGAAACCAGCTCTAGTGCGTTAGAATTTGAAAATACACAGCTGGAAGAAATCTGCCACTTACTTACAGAGCCCCTCCTCCAACACACACGAACGCGCACATGACCAATTAGGGCACGAGAAGTTTGTGCACAGAGAGATGAAGGCTGACAGGCAGGTAGGCCATCCAGTTATTTTAGTCGGGCCGGCTAAATGATTGGTTGTGCTTTTTACAGGCCTCCACAGATGACATTTTTTAATGGATTTTTTAAATTTATTGCTAATTTATTGCTATCGGGATGTTAAGAGCATTCCATGAAATATAACAAAAAATGTATCTCGAGCCGGTTTCTCAAACTTACCTACCCCACCTTTAAGAGAGTAGAAGAAGGGCAAGCACAGAAGCCACATTTAAATACGTGTTAAGATTGATTAAAATATCACAATGTTAAAATGGAGTGTAGCTCTACCTAGCTCAGATGTTTTTCCTCACATTAATAGTTTTTAACAAACTGTGCCAACTGACCAAATTAACGTTAGCTTGCTTTATGACCAGTTTACGTGGAGAGTAGAGTTATATTACATCTGGTCCACACACGATAAGACACTTGATACAAAATGTTGTTTATGTATATATTTTGCATTTAAATTTGTTTTAAAGTACACAATATATACGTGAAATTGAAGAACGCTATGCTAATAATGCTAGCTAAATGACCAAATAGCGTCTCTTAAGTTAACTTAGCTAGCTACATTTTAGCTAGCAACATTTCTCCCTTAACCTACTAGAAACAGCTGACTCATAAACACTAATATTGTAAGCCGACAGTCTTATAAATACTTTGACGAGGCATCGGTTTATTATATATATATATATATATATATATATATATATATCTGGTCCTTGCTGCTGGTGCAAGCACTTTGGAGTTTGTGAACGTATGCCCTGTTAAAATGTAACAAGGATTAATAAAAGCCAACTTGTTTCTGTATTTGTGCCCTTTAGAGTTCAGTGCTGTGTCAGCTCCCAGCTTTTTCTTTAGAGAAGAAATGGTTGAATTGAGCAACCTGATTTTTATTTTATTCAGATCACAGTGCAAACAGAGCGACAGCCTCTTGGCAAAACGGAGAGAGAGAGATATAGAGAGAGGGAGAGAGATAGAAAGGGTGGATTGTGGTGCTGGGGATGATGCTCCGAGACGTTGCCCTGTGCTGTGTACTGCTATTGTGCATCAGTCACTGCTGGAGGCCAAACTGTCAGGACGGAGCAGCGTTCCCCCAGAGACCCCGTTCCCCGGCCCGGAATGCCCAGGAGAAACTCAACTCCGAGAGACACAGATCAACCACAGTACTTTATCCTCTTCAAGTCATCCATATTTTAATCTTACAATAAATATTTTGTCAAGAAATAGCTAATACATTACTTCCATAATGATAGTTTCCTGTAGTTTCAATTTACACTCCATGATAAAATCAGTAAATCATAATGTTTCTGATGACAGGAAACGCTTCAGTAGAATACTTTTGACTCAAGTGCAGTTGCTCTTTTAAATTAAAAGTATCATGCTGAAGCAATTTCATTTCTTATTAATTTAATTTGTTGTTTACAGAAAACAATATTGGTGAACATTTGTCGCTGCCTGGGATTGGCCCACAGCTTCTTTGTGTGGTCAGCTTGGTGTACGCTAACAGATTGTTGACTACACAGCTAACAAGCCTACAAAGCATATTTTAAAAGATCCCAAAGCTCACTGGAGATGCTCAGTGTCCAGATGATCTGCTCCTACAAACTGGCTTTTCGTCTGTGCTAAAGTTTGTTTGAAATATCATAAAGCTCTTGCTGCCATGGCTTGACGAGTCCAGCGAGATGATTGGTTGTCTGAACAGGAGACGTGTCCTCCTGCGAAGCCTCCTTCAGAGCAAGGAAACTCTTTTCTGTCCTCTTGTCCTTCATCAGCTGGGAAAGATAGCTGTCCCTGGATTTCTCTCGCTGTGCTGTGAAGGAAGATCTTCCTGGTCTTCTCTCTCTGTTCCTCTGTATGAGAAGCTGGAATCTTTCCAGTGTCTTCCTAACCTCCACTTCCTGTTTTCCAAAAGCGTGAATAGATTGCATATAAAATACAACAGAATAGTTAAAGTGCATGATCTGGTGTGGACTGAGAGCTTTCTTCTATTCATTCCAAACAAAGCTGGATGTCATCACTGGGCGGAAAAGAGCTTCATGACCGAGTGTAAAGACTTAACAGTTACTACCAAGCTCAACTAATGAGGTACATATAATATACATATTGTTGGAGCTATATATTGCTTTATGTTGTTCTTGCTGTTATTGTTTATTGTTAATGTATATTTATTTAGTCTAACTATTAAATTAGCAATTAAAATATTTCTTTATGCTTTTATTTTGAAGGCAGTTCTAGGCCCTGGGTGATTGGGCACCTGCTGATCAGTATATATTGGAGGCTGGTGGTGGGATCAGTAGGCACATTTTCTTTTACCAGGGTTAGCACAAGGAGGCTTCAGGAAAAGCACAGGGCAAGATATAGGAACACTGTTGTACTTTTGATGATATTGGATCAATGAAATGCACAGAAACGACGTTCTTGCCTGGACTTTGATCATTCCCTGCTTCTGATTCGCCAGCTGGTGCCTTAGCGGCAGTTTCCGTTTTGAGGTCATTTTCTCTTTTATTTCTTACATGTACAAATGTACGCTAAGTAGGCTGAGGAAGATTGTAAGTCTATTTAAGACACTAACCAGTTGCAGTTTGGGAAATGTAGGATCCAGTGTTTCTGGAACTTGATTCACACTAAATGTGGACAAAAAACAAGGGTTGGCTAAGCTACAAAGTTGGTGATATTATACTATATATATATATATATATATAGAATATATTATATAGTTATATATATTTATTAAAATGATATATATAAAAGGAACATACGGAAGGAAAAATTCAGTCCCATTCATATAAGTACCTTAATAAGAAAAATGAATGATAAAATTATTTAAGAAATTGAGTGAGATGTGAGAGCATGTGTAAATAGGGTCAGGATCTGATGCCCTTACTGTGGCAGGCAGAGACACACTGTCCTCAAGATGCGCTTTCTTTATTTTGAGTTTTAATTTTCTTTTAAAATTTGAGGATTCTTACTATACATTTGGGGTAGGATTGTTTCGTATGGCTTACCGGTTTAAATTTATGGCAGGTGTTTTTTTTACCTCTCGTGTTTCATGCATGGCCAGTCTGTGATGCATTCAGTCTGTACTTTCCAAAACATCAGTCGCTGGGTCAGGATTGCCACCGTGTCTTTTTAGGGCAGATAGCATTGCATTTAAATTTGGTTACATAATGTTCCTGATCAATAATATGGACAGGGGCACATGAGATTTTAAAGCTGTGCTCGGGATCTTGAGAAAACCATCACATGGATAACTTAGATACCTGAGTATTACTTAAAAAACACCATGATCTTAGGCCAGGTTTCAGAGTGACAGTCACAAGGCAAGATTCATGTGAGAAGGCCGCTGTCCAGAAATCTATAAACTCCCACACTGAGAGGGAAGATGGATCTCAGGAGCAGAGTCTTGATTTAACACCTCAGACCGCTGTCACAACCTCCATCTGCTNGAACACACACACACACACACACACACACACACACCTCTAATCTCTTCACTGTACACTGGGTATTTGAGAGGATCAGTAGTGTGTGAATGCATATTTCTGCAGAGACATTATTTCTTCCCTCAATTCCTCCTGGCAGAGATCTGAGTGTTTGACCTTTTTAAAATGCAAAGCGATTCTTCTACTCCAGAGAGTGAACGGGAGGCTCATGATTGTGCTACTAAATTTGAGAGACTTAATGCAGTAACTCACAGAAAAGGAGAGCTGTTCTGCAACTGCTGGAGTCTTGACTTGGTTACGGGGATACAATAACACCTCCAAGGGTTATGTTAATCTTTAAAGAGGGGTTATTCTTATGCCGCTCCACTCTTTATCTCATTTGATGGAATATTTCACTGCAACCTTGAATCAGTGTCCCATGCTTAAATCACCTTGTTGCATTGGATTTCCTTATGAGTATAGCACTTTTTTGCTTTAAGTCTTTAAAATCAAACAAACTGTAAAGATGTATTCATTCGGTCCAATCATTTATCAATGTTTTAACTACCAAATAATATTTTTAATGTAATTTTAAATAACCTTGTCAATGTGGAAAACCTGACTATCTCTGCAGTGGCTTCCCTTGGGATTTTAGATAAACATCTCACATCTTTTCACACGTTTCCTTCTTGTTGCAAAAGGGAAGTGCAGCTAATTTAACATCAACACCACCACCCGAACACTTGTGATTACCAGCAGACTAAAGTGGAGATCATGTTAAATTGAGAATTTAACAACTTTTGACACCCACTACATGCGGTACATTGTAATGGGAATCTCACAGGAGTTACATTTACAATTGATAATGATGTCAAATCGTTAAGTGTGCCATTGTACTGCACGTACCTCCTCCACTAAGTGTGTATAGAGTGAAGCAGCAGACTATCGTTTAACATTGCTGTTAAGATGACATTATATCATTATTCAAACAAAGCCACACAGTACCAGTTTGTCCGCACTAACATGTAATTATATTCCAACACAAAAAGGCCTCTGACAGAGCCTTTTAGAAAACAGGGATGCCTCCATTGGCTCATATATATGTATCTTACAAAATGCAAATTAAGAAGATATACCCCTTTGACTGGAGAAAAAGTGTGAAAACAGTTAATTAGACTTGTTGTGAGGTCTATGGATGTCTTTGTTTTCTCCCTTAGGAGAAGAACTGTGAATATGTATGCGAGATGCTGACTATATAAACTGTAAATAGGGTTTGTAATCGAGCTCAGAGCAGGAGGTTCTATAGCCATGAAAACAGCAGCAGTCTCTATACTGCAAGCACAGAAAATATCTACAGAAGGAAACAGAATTCAAGCTTGTCTCCCACAATTAGAAGACCCTTTCAAATGTAATTAACTTCATTTGTTGATACATTTTTCATCCACCTCTTTTTAGTAAAGTGTGAGAGACAGTGTAAAGAAGCAGAATCTGTGGGGCGTGTGGTCCAGCTCCTGATCTGCAAATTGGAATAGATTTATCTATTTAACTTAATAAGATTACAATGATGCTGAGGTTATGAAAGAGCACACTAGATGAAACTAAGAGGTGGAGCTTCTTATAGTGATGAAATACTTGGTAATATTTAAGAAATGTGGCAAGCCAAAGGGAACGACTGTTTAAGCTAAGAAGTGTGTTTCAGAGTGGAGGATAAAGGGGCCCTTCTTGTTGCCTTAAGGTTGCCACTGCATTGTTCGTGCAAGAATAAAACAAAAGATCAGGAATCCATAATACTGATTCTGCCTTAAAAAGCTTGAACAAATAGCTAATTTCACATTAACATACGACATAATTGAAACCAATGTTTAATTGTCATTCTTATTAAACACAAGTGTGCTGCTAAATCATTGCTACAACAGCAATGCTTACAAACGGACACAGTCTTGAATACAATTTTCCAAATGTACTTAACTATTCATGATCATTTCATCCATCCTTTCATAGACTATATTTTCTTTCTTGCGGGTTAGGTATTTGAACTGACTGCTGCTTGTAGGTCTTTGTATACAACCAGCCTAATGTAATTATACTCACCACCTACACACAAATTACCATGCAAACTGTGTCGGAGGTTTAAAAATTACATGGAGGAATGTGATTTAGTACAAGAAGAGGTCTGATCTTTGAAGCAGTATTTCTGCTGCGCTGCCACAATGTCAGGTCAGCAGACCTCACTGCTTCAACATTGGAAGCAGGACTACAGCTAACAAGCTCCAAAGTACTCCATTTAAACACACATGTGTACAGTGCAAAGACACACAAACACACACCCACTGAGCTTCGTAACTGGGGAGCTCTTATCTCCACTGAACAAACTCTTCGAGTGATGGGAATGTTCTCAGGATGTTATCTTGTCCTCTGTGGAAATGAGATAGCCAGCCACCTTTATCACCACCCTCAGACTCTGGAGGGCCCCTGACCATTACTGGGACAAGGAGCACTAGGCTGCCAGGGGACAGAAACCAACTGAAAAAAAGAGACTGCCAGGAAATTAGAAGTACGGCAAGTGGAATGACTGACAGCAGATTGGAAGGGGTTTCACGCTTAGATAGTCTTAACCCAAGTCAAAGCTACTGTATGTCTTAAGGGCCTTTTTGGACAGATGTTATTTGCAGATGATGCTGAACAAGATGAGACATAAGAGAAAGAGTCATACTGTGAGCCTTGACACCTTATTAAAAATAATGTAAAATAAATGAGAGAGAACAAATTATCAAAAGAATCGGGGAAGCTAGACATTAATTATAATTGGCACAAGAATAAACAGAAAAATATATATCAGTGAAATATGAGAATTAATTGAAACATCTCCATGGCAACTCCCTTTTCAAGTCACATCTTTAATGAATGTGTAATGGACAAAATGCACAACGCACAACTTCATATTAACGTCAGAACAGATGCCAAAAAGAAGTCAATTTTGTTGGAGAAAAAGTGATTTTGCAGTGCGCACAACAGAGTATGTCAAAACAGAACAGGAGCCTTTTTTTGACACACATACACACAAACGTACGTATGTGTTCCCTGTGTTGCTGTCATTTTGACTGTCTGGCAAATCCACCTCTTGTTTTCAAAGCATTTTTTTCTCTAACAGGTGCAAAACCTCTCAACTCAACACATCAAAGAGACACATGCACCTGTGAATAAATCACAGTGAATGGTAAGAATCCAGACTAGGGCATCCTAACACCAAAGAGGTAGGATTCAAAGTGTCTGATTTAATATTCATGAAGTGCAGGGCTTTGGTGGTTGAATGCTTGTTTACTGAGATGTGTCTTTTGTCCTTGGGAGAAGGTTTGATATTCCACCGAGCAGCTGTATTTACATATACTTGCTGTTTATTCTTTACATGATACGAAGACACACATCTCGCCTGACATGCCACATACGTTACACAATACCACATACCGGCTAATGATTGACACGCAATTTCAGTGTGCTCTGCTCTCCTCTCCCCTGTGAAGTATTAAAAGCTTTACTGCTGTTCTAACAGAGCTAATGAGAGTTTCTGATTGTGAAGTGTTGGTGGCTTCCGTGCGGAGGAGTTGTTCAAGTTGAGGCAGGTCCAAAGCAAAGTGAAGTCTGCAAACTGCACCCACAGGGACAGAGGTGGCAGACAACCAGTCAAAACCAGAAACAACCAACTGTCAAGCACTAAAGCAGAAATGTTTTTCATTAATTAACATTTCTTTCACTCCCCAAGACCACTGTGCCTTTTTTTTAAAGATAAATGTAGGTTTGATTTGACCAACAGAAACACTTAACAGATTTCTGTTTCAGTAACATAACAAATATAGGGTTAACATAGAGCCAGTAACCCTTTTTCTTCATCTTTGTATCCCTTTTTTCTGTTTTATCAAAGGTGGTTATTACAAACCCATGCCCTGCAGCCTAGTGTCAGTTATGCACCTGCATCAAGGACTCTGTTTTTGGGCAGCAACGTGTGAAAATAATCTCGAAGTGAAATCAGAAGGGGCAGCAGTTTCCAGATGGATGACTCACAGCTTTCTTCTCTCGCTATATACTAACTGTGGGATGTAATGTCACCTTTTCTAAGTGAAACAAACTCCTACAAGGTCGGGGATGTATATGGAACAACTAATTACTAGAGCTGAAAGAAAGCATGTGAGGAAAAACCCATCTCCCCGGCATGGGTATTAAAGAAAGAAAGCAGCTGGTCAGAATGTACTCTGGAGAAAACATCAGCAATTGGAGAAAGTGGTCGGGGACACTCTTCACTTTAAGTGCTTTTCTCTGAGCAGTCTGTTATTCTCCCACGCTTTCTGATCTCTTGCAGTAGCGGCACACACACATATCCATCTTTTTCATCCCCAAGGGTGAAACAAAGCCATGCATTACGACTCAAACGAAGCTGCTCAATTTATTAAAAATGCAATAATTCAATGTCTTTATGTTGATATGCCTTAAAATAAGAATAGCTCGAATTATTTTGTACCCACCATATACTCCAAATCATGCACATTACACTGGGTCTTTGGTGGTTACATTTCTCACAGTTTGGCTGTTAAACAAATCGACATCAGAGAAGTCATGCAGACCTGCTGCCATCTGCTGGTCAAACTGTGAACTACCAGCACTCTTCACAGGGCTATAGTATAGGCTACTGTAATTCAGATTATAGTACTCTGAAATCAAGACTATGACATACCATGTGTATTAAAATATTAGCAAGAATATCAAGTTGCACTGAGGATGCATTGTTATAACATCAAGTGTTCTTCTATTTGCTCTGTCTGCAATACAGCCCACTATACTCTAAAGCTCCCAAAACAAGAGAAAATGCTATCTGATGCTTCTGATTCAGTTCTTTATTTGACAGCTGGACCCTCTTGAAAGTCCCCCTCACCCTCTCTATGATCTAGTGTCCTACACGTTGGGGCCTGGATGGTGTTGAGCAGTTAGCTGCCAGCACTTGCAGGGTCTCTGAGACATTCAAGTCGTGTCGTCCAAACCACATGACATCCTCCAGAGCTGCCTCTGCAGCTTTCTGCTTGTGGTTGTGGGGGAACCGCCTGGTGCTGGTGGGAACATTAACAGCCTGCTTCACCGTGAAGTCAGTGTGTTGGACCGACATGTTCCCCTCGGTTTCTTCAGAGCTGCTGTAAGCTCCGTCGTGGGACAGGCAGAAATGGGAGTGTTGCTGTCTGGGATCATTAAGACTCTTCCTGAGTCCTACGCCCTGAGGGATATCAACATGATACAGAAAAGAGGTGTCCTTTTAAAAGGTGGGGACGTGGGGACGGATGTGAACATTTTATAATGGCTGGAATCTGTCTTTGTACTTACATTACTGAAGACAGAGATGTTGTCTTTTAAGGCATTCTTGTTGTCATGGCCGGAGAAAGGATACTCTCTGGATTTCTATAAAGAAACTCAAATTGGAGAAATGGTAGGTTAAATACAAGTGAAGACACATGTCTAAAGGGATAAAACGAGGAGGCAGATTTGCTTTGATAAGAAGTGCAATGTTATTTTATCTTTCAAAGCCCTGGTCCATATACGCTGTGAAAAAACACTATACTATCCTTTGTGTAAACACACCTGCTGAGATTTCCATTTAGGAAAGCGCTCCAAGTTCAAAGCCTCAGGCAGTGCTGATTTAACCTGAGTCAGCATGATCCCAGTGCTCGTACAAGCCTCACGACTCCTTTTCTCTTTTTCTGGTATAACTTCATGAGCAAACTGAGAATAAAATGGAAAGATAAGCTTGTTACAAAACAAAAGCAATACAATGTTATTATTTGTAATGATCTGATTATACGTTGAAATTAAGGATTTCTTACCCATTTGCCACCATTACTCATTGAAGAACATCGCGTTGCACCTTTCTCCATTTTAATAGTTAGAGAGTTCACTGAGTAGTTTCAACAATACAGCACTATCCCTGTCCAACTTAACTAGTGCAAACACACTGGTGACTATGGAAACGAGCTGGTGCATGCACAACAACACAAAATGTGATCTCAATTTGCCATGGAGACGTGGAACTGGAATTCTGTCAGTAAAGGAAGGACCAATAGAGGCCGTTTTGTTTCATATTAAATTATAGCAAATTAAGTCATTATATGAAAAATGTGGGATTTTCCTTATTTTTTTTTGGAAATGCGGAAAATTACCAAATGTGTTGTTAATGAGCTCTGCAGTTAAGCAACTGAGGACACATTTGAAGCCAAAATGGCATCTTTTATTTTTTAAATGACAAGGATAACACAATTGTTTCTATTTAAAAATGACCAAGCGAACAAAATTAGCATATACGTGACTTTATTTGTTACAACTCTGGATTTACAAAAACAACAATTAGAATATAATATAAAATAACGTTTATTCTGGGATTTTTTTTATAAGAAATGTTAATTTCTCAAAGTAATTTTTTAAATGTGTAAAAAACAAATGTACAATCCCAGATTATTCAATTTCTTTCAAATACACTTTTGGACATAGGAAATTAAAATGATTTTGTTTGAAATTAACATTATGTAAAAGTTAAAATAGGCCCACAGTGACTGACACTAAGCCCCGACTGTAGAACACCAGACCTTGATTTGAATGATGAGAACTAAACTAGCATAGTTTCAGTGTGGTTTATCACCTGAGATGGTACAACAGGGATTTTTAAAATCCTTTAGTGAAGAGTCTCAATGAGGTAAAATTCTACATCTGATACATTGGGAAAGAGGGATTGTAGAACAAGGAAACAATGTAAAACTAGACAATTAAGCAAGTTTTAATCCAACAATATATTTACAGAATATGGTGGACTTCTAAATATATTTCAGTCAAATAAAACAGGAGTTATTCTTTTTGGCATTACATAATAGGACAATTATCTTTCAACTGCAAGCAAATGTAGAATAGGGAAATTCACATTGAGGTAATCGTGCTGATAACTGTCATTTCCAGGATACAGAGGGAATATTCAACTAGGGTCACAGTTTAGACATGGTTGTGTTCTGAGTGTCCCCGGTATGTATTATTAATCCCTGAGGACAAGATGAAAAACAGGTTGAATTACCTGAGGATACAATCTAGGGTCAGAAAATTGTCAAGTTCTTCAAAGTAAGGTAGGCACCAATATCGATACCGAATCTTATATTTATTTATAGGCCTAAAAGGAATAACATATAAGTATATCTAGTCTTAACATACTGCAATAAGCATGTACTCTCTCCAAGTTAGTACAATTCCAGAGAAAGTAGCAGGAATGTGACAAAAATGAGTCCTAACATCAAAATGTAGCAACAGGCCAGTTATCAACAATCATGTTTAAGCACACATACACATCAAAATGGCTGCCTCCTCAGGTAACATAGTCTGGTCCAGTACTTTCATAAAGATTATGATACATTCAAGGTAAGGGATGCACACATGCTAGCCTGTCTCCTACAATATAATGTTGGGAATTGCATATTCAGTTTTGAGGGAAACATATCAACAATTTTCTGTGTGCAAAACCTTCATTTGTTTGACCCATTCACCAGGACCTTGTCTTCTGCAGACTATGTATAATGACTCAAAAACAAACAATCCTAGAGATGTGTTTCCAGCTAAAAGTCATTGACAGATATGGGGATATCATTTTCAGGAGAACAAGCAGCTATACTGTATGTGGATATGGGGCACTGAAAGGTCACTCGAGTGATTGGCTTCTGGTAATATTCTCTAAAAGCCCACTGAGTTATTTGATGAGACTAAATGAGCCCTCATCGGTGCCATTATAGCTTTGTTGATTACGATAACATTGTCTTGACCCCATCAACTAGACATCCATAATTAGGAAGGTCATTGGGATGCTCTTGATGAAAGCGTTCTTTAATTAAGAGGCAGCCATTTGTTTGCACCTGCTGCATTATGCATTTTTATTTTGAAGAGATCGTTGATTCTTACTCTGAATCACTGATGTAGGCATTTCTGCTTCACCACACCAAGAGCTTGTCAGAGTGGGAACAAACTCTTTTGTCCTTGCATTATGGAGGTCCTTCTTCAGCTGTTTGGCAAAACGTTGCCACCTAATAAAAAGCAGTAATCAGTAACAACTTAGAATCTCCAAAACTGTAGTCATATTATATTTGAAAGTGTGTAAATTCCTACACTCTTTTACCTTTCCTGTGCAGCGTTGTACTTATTCAACCTGTCTGCCTCCTCCCTCTTCTCCTCCATCCAGCGCCGTAAGAGTTCTTCTTTCTCTCTGCAGGCCTGTTCCAAAGCCTGATTTATTCCTTTCTGCTCCGTCCGCAGGGCTGCCAACTCTTTGGATTGACACTCGACGGTGTACTCAAATTCGGATAGAGTCGCCTTCATGGTGTTACTCCCTTTAGCCAGAGAAAGGGCCTCTTGGCGGAAGTGGGACACACTGAAACAGATAAAACGATGATTTACTGTAACTTTAATGACCTCATCAGGGTACTGTTAATTCAAACACTTAAGATTTTAGATTGTAAATCACAAGTTCACCCGCTAATAATAAAGAACACCATGTGGATTAAGATAGATTTATGCTTATTCATCAAACTGTTTCTGCTTATGATATATTAACAGCTGATTGTCAAATACAGCACTAGAACACGAGGTGATTATGCAGTACTTTATAAAGTCATGCTGTTCCTTCAGTGTGCTAAAAGTAACATATTAACACTTTTCTATTGACTGTGTGATGTAGATGATTGGATTTATTTTTTGACTATCCATGTTATAAATGTATTATCTTTTTAATTACCACACACAACCCCTATTGCAAGTCTGTCCATACTGGGAGAGGGATCCCTTCTCTGTTGCTCTCCCCGAGGTTTCCTCCATTTTTTGGGGGTTTCTTTGACAAGTTAAACTTGTCCAATGTTAGGGTCTATAGACAGAGGGTTTCGTATTCTGTGCAAACTGTAAAGCTCCCTGAGATCAATTTAACATTTTGGATATTGGGCTCTATAAATAAACTTTGATTGATTGATTGAATATATGGATCACAACATATTCTTTAAATTTAGCATTTCTTCAACTTGCCCCATGACGTCTCACAGGTTGATAGGTATTGCAAAAGTAATTAATTTCATTATTGGGTATTGAATATTATGGAAAATCAAGGCTGTTGTCACTTAAGAAAATGCTATGGAAAAATGCAATAAATTCCCCAAACCACTTTCATACTGGGCTTTAAGGTGACTCAACAAACTGCACCCAAGGATTATTTATCTCTAAGTATTATACTCAGTTTTATTAACAGGGAGTTTACACTGATGTTGTTTTAAACTTGAAATTACCGTGACTGCCAGTACTGCAGTTCAGCCTCTTTCAGATACAGAACGGTGGTCAGGTCAGAGACGGTCTGAGAGAGCTGTGAGGAAAAGAAGCAACAACAAAAAAATGATGTTATTGTCATTTTAAAAGTTAAAAGGCAATAGTATATTTTCTGATTAGTACTGTAGCTGCATGTCTGAGGCTTAGAACACATTCTTGTGCAACTATGCCTGCTTATTGAACTGATTTTGGGGGCTGATAATAATATGTTAGTCCTTGGATTTCTCCTCATTGAACCTACCTTTTCTGCCAGGTGTTCACTCTCCCTCAGTTGGAGTTGAAGGAGTCTGGTGTCTTTCCCAACTTCACGTCCACCTCGGTCTAAACTGCAAAGACAAACCGGTGTGAAGAAATATATAAACAAATACATAAACAAGCTTTGGGTATCCAAATCGCCACAATGGAGGAATGTAAATGTAGTTAAATGCTACATTTCTAACCTCTTAGATTGAACATCATCCAAACATGTTTTGCGAAAATCAAACCGTTCCTCCATCCGAGACACTGAAAGACAGAATACACATGTCCTCAGGCTAAGACACTGGGAACATACTGCAAAAGCTAATAGAGGACATATTAAACTCACAGCTCGTGAACACACCGATGAAAGGCAGCTTCTCAGTTTGGTCTCTCTGTTGCAGTTCACCACGCACGTGATTCTTCCAGCTTCTCATTGTGATTGAAACGAATTTGTCAATCCCCAAAACGTCAACAGGTATAATACGTTTTTGATATCCCACTTTATTTGGGTCAAAGACGATATTATTGTCAAAACGTAGCCGAAAACACAGGAATGAACTGCCTGAAAAAAGGAACAGCTCCTCCCAGTTCAGTCAGCTGCTTCACATCCCCCCGGCTATAACCTTTGACCTGCAGGGAACATGTCTCCTGCATACACTTTATCAAAAAACGTTACTATACTCTAATCTTATATATGATCCCATACATATAACAGGAGTAGTCTATTTGTGGAAGTTATTTTACTTTTTGAATGTAACTATAAAACATGTATATATATTTATAATCATTATAATAACAGTAATACAAAAATAATAATAATAATAATATATTGTTTACATTTTCCCAAATATTATTTTATTTTTAAATAATAATTAAAAAAAGCCTTGATTTTAAATGGCACAATACAATCGTTTTTGATACCTTTTGGCTAAAAGACATAACATAATAACACAAAACACGGGACCGATTAAAAAGAAATTGAAGCCGTTTGGTGTTCAATAGACTTTCAGAATAAAGCACAACAGAATGTGCTCAACTCTTCTAGAAAGACGCTCTGAAAGCACTTCCGGTTCAATTTTTTAAAAACATGTCGCATTTACTTGAGTATTTTCCTTAAAATAAGGATATAATCTACTTTTCAACCTCAGAAAATATTCTACTTAAAAAACGAAATCATTTTGATGGTCGATATAAGAAATAAGACGTGTTTTGTAGTTTGTCTCTTGGTCAAACCGGAAGTTGTTGCTGCTGGCATTAACGTGTGCTCTGACAACAACAGACAGACTGTCCGGCTGAAATAGGAGAAGCTGCAGGCTTATTTCTCTAGTTTAGACAGGGTTGAAAACATTAGATATAACAAAGAAACAACAGCGTCCCATGTGAGTGTAATTTAGCTTTTATTCTGTACAAATTCAAGAGTCAGCGCTGATATTTCCAGCAGCTAACCTGTCAAGCTAGCAAACTAGATACAACTTTATTGAGACATTTGATCTTGCTGGTAATACTGCGTAGATTTATCATGAGTTGTCCACCCATGGATAGGTTTTCTGATTGTTAAAGCAGATTGTCAGTGTGTGCTGGGGTGAACTGTGTGTCCAGTATGAGTGCACCAGCTGGGGACAGAGAGATCCCACTGGACAATGCAAAGGAAGAGATCAGTGGCCCTGTCTGCACAGGAGAGAGCAGCAGACCTGTGAGTAACCATCGACTAGAAAGATGTATAAATAAAGATCAAATTCGGAAATCCAGCCCGAGTAACTCACTACATATATGATCAGCGGTGTAAAGTAACTAAGTAGATTAAATACAAATGTGAGGGACTTGTACTTTACTTGAGTATTTCAATGTTTTGCTACTTTGTACTTCTACTGCATTACAATTAAGAGGTACATCGTGTACTTTTACTCCACTGCATCTATTTAATACATTTAGGAACTTTGTAGATTTGGTTTCATAATGTGAAATATAATCAACACATAAATAAGACTTTAGTTACACCTTGAGTAACATTCACACGCTATCCTGCAGTATACAAAGTCATTAAAACTAGCTGCACCTTTACCAGCTTGATAACAATTAAATGCGTCAATAATTATAATCAAAACATATAATATATATTATTCTGAAATGGGTCAATCTGCATAATGACTGCTTTTACTTTTTGTACTTCAAGTATATATTGATGCCAATACATTTGTACTTTTAAAAGAAACATTTTGAATGCAGGACTTTTACTTGTAACAGAGTATTCCTACACTTGTGTACTTCTAGATCTGAGTACTTCTCCCACCTCTGGATATTATGTTTTACTTTGTGTTCCTGCAGGACTCCGCAGTGTGTGCAGGCAGCAGTGAGATAAAGAGCCGAGCGGTGGTGAAGTACTGCGCCGCCCCCCCCCCCACCAGCTATGCCCTGCTGCAGGAGCAGACGGACCTGAAGCTGCCCCCTGCCAACTGGCTCAGAGAAAACCCCCAGCTGGGCAGCGCGGGCACCACCATCCTGGGCTCCAGCAGCAAGAGCAAGCCTTTTTCCAGGTATAATATCATCTGAAATATTTTATTACCATTGTTGAATGTTCTAATAGAAACTGTGCTGGCCTCTGTAGATTCTTTGCTTTATTTAGGAAGGACACTGTCCAAAGAATGGTTTTAACAAGTAAGCCTGGCCCATAGTGGTTGGTCAAAACATACAACTGTGAATTCATCGTTCACGGTATTGATGCCATCTTTAATGATTTCTATGACCAAAACAAACTCAATTGTTTCTCACAGACATACAGTACCTGCAAATTGTGGATTTACAGCATACTGTAATGTTAAAAACTCTTGTGTGTATCGTCAGGGTTCAGTGACATTTATCTAGGCTTTAAATGTCATCAAATGTTGTGTTTCATAAATAAAAATAAAGGACAGTTTTTGCGAGGACCGTTTGTGAATATGTTATTCTAGGTAGAGATAGAGATAGAGAAGATACAAGTACATTTTTATTGTCTTGGATAACTGTGTAAACCAGCCGGGCAGATGGCCTCTGTTGTTGGTCTGAATGCTCTCATGAAGACAGATTAAAAACCACTGTTCATCCATTTTAGGTCCAGTTTACAATGGGGTAAATCGTTAACAACCCTTATCCACATTCACAAAAACTCTGTAATGATCATATTTATTTCCTTCTTTTGTAGTTTTGGGATGGCTTATGAATTCATCGATTGCATTGGGGACGATGTCGACGTGGTTTCAGACTCAGAGGTTTGTAGAGCTGTCGCAAAGCTGGTAGATTAAATTCTGAACCATGGCATGCTCTCACACCTTGTGTCAACATGGTTCTCTTTAATTTTCAGAACATCAAGAAGCTTTTGAAAATTCCCTACAGCAAGTCCCACGTCAGCATGGCCGTTCACCGCGTGGGGAGGACGTTGCTTTTGGACGACCTGGACATTCAAGAGCTCTTCATGAAATCCTCTCAGGTACAGCAGGGACTGGTTTACAACTTTTTAAATAGTTATCAGAATCAGAATAACTTTATTCGTCCCACAAAGGGACATTTTGTATTTGTTACAGCAAGAAAAGAGCCAAAGAAAGCCTAATATTACCCAAAAAGCATGCATACAAAAATAGTTTTTTTTTAAAAGATAAAGAAAATTACACAATTTACAAAATACACATCCTGTAACAGTTCTGAGATGTAGCAGCCAGGTATATATATTGCACAATTATTAACGGCATATATATATTACACATAATTGGTATTGCACAACAAGGGGACAATACTTATGACTAGGGATGTCCCGATCACCTTTTTTTGCTCCCGATCCGATTCCGATCATTTGATTTTGACAATTTGCCGATACCGATTTTTCCCGATCCGATCTTTATGCAATGCATTTAAAGAAAAAAGCATTCAAGTTGTCCCTTAAGGTTATTTTTTTAATTTAAATTGGATATTCTATCCAACATGGATATAGCTTCTTTCTTTCACAGCAGCATTGGATCAGTTCAGTTGTGCAGCATTGGATCAAAACAAAATAAAGCTTATCAGTACTCGTTAGCTTACTGCTACAATTAGACACTGCGCCCTGCCCACTCTGTTGCCAGATTTGAGAGAAATAAGCAACCAGGTCTATGAAAACAAGCCCCAAAGAAGCAACACATACATGATGTTGTGTAATTTGAAACCAAAACTAAGGCCTCAGGATGACTTTAAGACTTGAACATGGTCATTTTTGTTTTGTAACATTGAATACAAAATTTAAAAAAAAAGTATTTAAAAAAAAAGAAAAAAAAAAAAGATCCCGATCCCCGATTTTTTCCTCCCGATTCCGATCTTTTGAAAATCACGTGATCGTCCCCGATCACGTGATCGGATGGGGACATCTCTACTTATGACTGTATCTTTTGTGGTATAATTGATTGTATTCGCTCTCCTATATTTGTGTTGTATGTAGACTGGGGATTGGACGTGGCTGAAAGAGTTTTACCAGCGGCTAATAGATCAGAAGTGGCAGAGGAAGAAGAAGAGTAAGGAGCACTGGTATCAGAAAGCTATCCTGTCAAAGTTCCTCTACTACAGGTGGGTTCTTGGCGTTACTTGAATTATAAGCGAAAAAAGGAGAATATATCACGGGAGTCAGGTTGCATGTCTTCTTCATTCATCTTTCTCAGTCCCTATCTGATAACATCTGCTGTGTCCCTCCAGTATAAATGGTGATGGGGCTGCAGAGCCTGTCCCAGTCAACCCTGACGGAGAGGAGAAGGAGAGCGAGGCGGAGGAGTTCAGTTCCTCCTGGCCCACCGCCTTCACCAGCACCGCGTCTGACACTGAAGAGTCAGATGCTCCCAAGCAGGTAAAGTACAGTCGCTGTTTGACATCTACCTTTGAGTAAACAACGAGGCCAAGTCACTTTAGAAATCATGTGTATTTCTTGGAGAATCAATCGTGTGTGCCTTTCAAAACCTTCAGTACTTAATGAGATGAAATGTATAAGAAGTGTTTTAAGATTCGATTGGCTCCTGGTAGACCACGAAGCATGTGTTTGTAAGGAGTTTTGGTTTGCACTGCGTTAACTGGCTTTCTTTCCAAAGGTGCAGGAAAGTTTTTCTATGGACAGCATGTTTGCTCTGGACCAGGTGACGTCGGCACCCAAAGAGCAGCACCTCGCCATGCTCTTCAACGAGGGGGAGAACAGTCAGGTAAAACAACGTTCTTTATTGTATTTACTTCTACGGTATTGGTACCTCATGTCTAATTTCAGCATACACCTTTTCCCTTGTTCGACAGGGTTTGAGAAACGACTTTGTGCGAAACATCATGTGGACGTTTGAGGATATCCACATGTTGGTTGGGTCCAACATGCCTATTTTCGGAGGGGGTCGCTATCCCGCCGTCAGTCTGAGACTCAGGTTGGTTTGCTCCCATTAGGATTTAAAATGTGAACTAATTTAGAGAAGACCTGATTATGTAATCCTTCTAATTATATTGCATGTCTGTTGCCTTCTGTTGGGGTTAGATAAGATAAGAGGTACTTTATTGATCCCAATTTGGGAAATGTTTGCGTTGCAGCACCATCAAAATGGATGCATGTGTCAGCAGCATAATGCAGATTGCTAATAGTCTGTAATTTAAGTTTTCTGACCTTTTTCCAAGGGGAGCCAGACATGTAATGGATGCTGTAACCTCATCAGAAGTAGACTGGTTGCTTCCACATCATTTTGCTTAATCTAAATGTTAGGGATTAATTTTGTCTTACTCCTAGGAGTCTAACCTTTTCTGTGTGTTGATGTTTACGACCAACCCTAAGTCTGTTATCTGTCTTAAGGAATGGGAAGTCTCAGCTATTGTTGACATTACCACCTATCGGTCACAGAGGGTTTTAGGACTGTGAGAACACTGGCTAATGTCAACAATAGCTGAGACTTCCCATTCCTTAAGACAGATAACAGACTTAGGNTCGATACCCGTCAGGATGTTGATCGGTTTGTTGTTGTCCCTGAGAAACAGTGAGAACGTTTTAGACGTTAGTGTAAGGGAAACTTCTGCAGCAATGGAGAGTCAGGACTCAGAGAGACACGAGGAGAGTTGGAGCTTCGATGTCAAACACTGAATGTTTATTTACAAGTATCGGCCGGAGAAATTCTCATCACAAGTCACACAGCCAGAGATTCTGACTGCCCTGGTGGGTTGCCAAGTCAAATCTGACCAGCCTCTCTCTCGAGTAGACCTTTTAACTAGTTTACAGAGAGTTAATCCACATATTGGGGGATGGTGCGTAAACACCTGGGAACACTGGACCAGTGTTCCCAGGTGTTTACGCACCATCCCCCAATATGTGGATTAACTCTCTGTAAACTAGTTAAAAGGTCTACTCGAGAGAGAGGCTGGTCAGATTTNTAAAAAAGTTGAATTTAAATATTAAAACAGCAACACAACATTATTCACACACGAGAAGCCAGTCTGAAGAGGTGTGTTGGTCAGTGCGGTCTCTGATGTGTTGTGGGAGTGAGCTCCCGAGTGTGGGGGCAGCGATGGAGAAGGCCGTGTTCGGTTTATTGCATCACTTCATGTTAAATAACCTCACCGTAACACTGCAGGGAAAGCTTGATGTAGCGCAGAGCTCGCCCGTACTTCTGCAGCTTGGTGGCAGCATCCGACAGGACGTAGTACGCTTTGGAGGCTTTGAGGAAGAGCTGCAGCTTCATGCGGTGCTGCCAGGAGCCGGGGATCATCCCGGAGCGCGTCGGGAGCTTCTGGTCCGCCTGCCACGCCATCGCTGGGGACAGGAGGGAGACACATAGAGAGGGTGGGGGGGAGGGAGAATGTCCTGGTAATGCTTGTATGTTGCCTTTTTTCTAATGTGGTGTTATATCTTTGAAATAAGGGCTGGAGACTGACCTCTCTCAAGAAGAAGAGAGAGGCCTTGCTCGGCAGCACAGGCTCCGATTGCATTTCTGTCCTCGTATTTAAGAGGAATGGGCGTGTTGGGGTCTGCAGCGGGAAGATCGCTCTCCTTCTTGATGGTGACATCCACCGCCTTCAGCCCCTGCGTATTCCAATAGAGCGATTATTAACACAGCGGATGACATATCTCCTGGGACACTTTATTAGCTTTGTATGTCTTTTAAAAAACAAATATGCAGAGACTCGCCTTTAGCACGCAGCTCAGGACATGTCTGCATTTCTCCTCCTTGTCTAGAGAAACAGGGAAAACACTGCTTGGCTGCGGGGGGGAAAAGAAAGAAAGGTTATTCTCTGGTGTTTACATACAACATCTTCATCTGTGTATTCCACACTGTCCCCTCAGGTCTTCAGAGAGTGACTGACCCTGATCTGGTGAGTGGATTTGTATTTCTCGGGGACGGACAGCTCCACCACGGAGCGGATCACAGCCACAGCCTTGCTGTCGTCCTGCGGGCTGCAGCAGGAGCGGTAGGACACGTTCTCGTCACTGTCCTCCGTCAGCTCCTCCTCTTCCTCTCTGTCTTCGTCGCTGTAGCTGTCCTCTGAGCCGCCGGCCCGAATCGACTCCTCTCCATCTTCCTCCGGAGGCTCGTCCAGCTGGAACAGCTCTGACAGCATGTAGTGAGCCGAGGCGATGATCTGGAGGGGGGTGGGGGGTTCAGGGGGGGAGTCAGGTTCAATCAAATCTACACTAAGGCACTTTTTACTTTCCCGCTGTTGAAATATAGATTCAACATACTGAACTTATTTAATCAGGAACTCATTTGGAACTAAAACAGTCTCCATGTGACTTTTCTACCCATCTATCACTTAATCATGGCATCTAATCATTTGAATGCAGCGCCAGGGTTTGATTGCAGTCCTTGTGTTTTCTCCTAATTTGATTTTGTCGATTGTAACTTTGATATGAAGGTGGATCTTACCTGTGGGTGCCTCTCCTCATCCAGCAGTTTGACGCAGTTCAGGAGCAGAGTTCTGATTGTGCCGTAGTGCTTTCTGTTTTGACTCGCCTTCAGCATCATGTTACTGGCAACTCTACAAAACAAACCAGAGAATAGACAAGAACTCACTACAGTTAAGATAATTGTATTTGATTAAAACATAACTCACTTATAAACAGCCAATTCAACCAAATACTGTTAACTTGCAAATATCACATTTGAGGTAAAATAACAAATTCATTTTCCATGACATGTCATAAGCTAATTTTGAATAGGAAGACATTGTTCCAAATCCAGCCATGCAGTCTTATCCTGAGACTCACCGGTATAAAAGCACAGCCACAGGAAGAGTGAAGGGATTCTGACATTTCTCTTCTTCCGCCTCCTCACACAGAGTAGTAAGATCATAAAGCTTCACAATGTCACTCCCACTGGCTGCGGATTCAAGAAGTGACATTAATAAACCTCGAGTTAGAAAAGTGCGGAGTACAAGTACAGAGTTAATCCAAAATCGCCCTGTTCCTACCTTTGAACAGCCAGTAGGTGTGACCCTCTTTGGTGCAGTTGGACTTCAGGAAGGAGAGGATGTTTTGGGCGATGTCTTTCACCACCCTCGTGGAGAAGGTCGAGTTCTCCAGATGAGGGATGTCCTCGGTTTTTATCATCTCGTATTTCTGTGTTAACATTTTTTATTTCAATTTGTTTAGATTAGATTCATCTTTATTGCAAAGGCACAGAATACAACAGAATGCAGTTTGCATCAAATCAGAAAGTACAAAGAGTAGATACAGAGCAGATTAAGTTTCATTATTGATGACATTTTTCAATTAAGAGCTCAAATTAATTTAAAAAAAGAATTGGACTGCTATGATCAAACAGATATTTATACCTCATTATAATCAAATACTGGAGCGTTATTTACCTGTACAATGCCGTTGACGTGAAAGCACATGACGAGCTCGGGGACATTACACATCAGATTGTCGAGCCAGTAGTCGATACCCGTCAGGATGTTGATCGGTTTGTTGTTGTCCCTGAGAAACAGTGAGAACGTTTTAGACGTTAGTGCAGGGGTGGGGAACCTATTTCCTCTCAAGGGCCATTTCAATTTTTTCAACATCCTCCGAGGGCCGTACAAATGATTGACCTCTTCTTAAAAATACTAAAATCACAGCCCATTCATTTGGCCTTTCTTTCATGCTGTGCAAAGAAAAAGCAACCTCTTAATCCAGATATCTAACCATGACTCGCGCATGCATGCACGTGCACGGTGTGGCATGACCACCAAAACAGAAAGATATGGACACAAGATGTGTGCAAATGTATTTAGTATCCATGTGAACATGATTTGAGTGGGGGGGGACCGTCGACCTCCTCTAGGGGGGTCCTCGACCTCCTCTAGGGGG
>NW_011334620.1:198166-205332 GCF_000735185.1 Notothenia coriiceps
GCGATAGAGCATGATAACCACAGTCAAATAGTATGAGGTGGATCTCTGTAGCCAAATACAACAACAACCAAATACAATTATTAATAAAAAAGATTTAAAGAAAAGAAATCTATTATAACGTTAAAATAAGCCAATATTTACATAATATAGATTTATTCTGTAACAATTAACACACAATAAAATATGTGTGACAAACGTCATCATTTATGTAAAACGATGAAGAACCAGATTCATGCTATCTACGGAACCAAATATAAATGAAACATTTTTTTAATAATGATCCATTTTGCCAGCTTGGTTTTCACCTTTATCTCACTATCATTCAGAACATACGGGTGAAACCGTGAATGATAACCACACACACGAAAACTTGTATCTAACAGTCTTTGGCTATGAAATACCACTCTTTACAGAATGCATTTTGCATGTTTATCCTTTTTATTTATTTTACATATTTACTACCAATTAAATGATAAAAAAACCTTATATTAATTATTTTTTTTGTGTAAACAAAGGAACACTGGTCAGTTTGGACCTAACCACAACAAGTTTAAACCCCTTCTCTGATGTGGGGTGTAAAAGTACTCAGGATCTTGTACAGTATATCAGTATGTAGTTTGTCTCTACTTTAAAGAGTCTCTCCTGCTGATGTTCAGGTGTATATCAGCATGTAGTGTCCTACTTTAAAACCAGTCCTCTCGCTGCTGGATATTCAGGTGTATATCAGTATGTAGTGTCCTCTACTTTAAAGAGTCCCTCCTGCTGATGTTCAGGTGTATATCATATGTAGTGTCTCTACTTTAAAGAGTCCTCTCCTGCTGATGTTCAGGTGTAATCGTAGTAGTGATCTCTACCCTTTAAAAGAGTTCCTCTCCTGCTGATGTTCAGGTGTATATCAGTATGTAGTGCAGGTACATCAGCGTTTCCTCCTCATTAAAATAGCACCTCCTCTCTGCAGCTTGAAGGTTTCAGTGTTAAATATTTGCCATGCGATTCAAGCTGTCCTTAGTCCAGGATGCGCTTGAGCTCCACTTTAAAGAGTCCTCTCCTGCTGATGTTCAGGTGTATATCAGTACCAAATGGTTCCGTCCTCTTCAGCTCGCGAACACAGCTCTGCTACACAATACCTGTTAATGATACAAAGAAAGCTCTTTATTTTTTCGACAATTGCAATATATTACCCCGATACAATGCCAGGTACCTTGACACCCCCCGTATACCCTTTTGGTTCTTCTGATATCTTCTTACTGCTGAGCATTATATATATTCAGTACACACTGTCGGCCACATCATTGTTACTTGGATCTCTCATGTACCATCATTCAATCTCACGTGATACATTATCTAGAAATAGTATAGATCGCTGACTAAAACAACGTGTTGCTCCATATAGACCAAACTTGCATTTCCAATTAACAAAACTGAAATAAGAAATGCAACACTTTTATGAGAGCCATTTTGCACAAATAGTACTTTTGATAATTTAGCATATTAAGCCGATATTATCTGTACTTTTACTTAAGAAACAGGAACTCAGGGCACAAGTGGAGTACATGAGTATGTGTTCTATAGGTTTGTGTGCATGTACAGTTGCAAGAAAAAGTATGTGAACCCTTTGGAACTACCTGGATTTCTGCATAAATTGGTCATAAAATGTGTTCTGATCTTCATCTAAGTCACAACAATAGACAAACACAGTCTGCTTAAGCTAAAACCACACAAACAATTATATGTTTTTATTGAACACACCATGTAAACATTCACAGTGCAGGGTGGAAAAAGTATGTGAACTCTTGGATTTAATAACTGGTTGACCCTCCTTTGGCAGCAATAACCTCAACCAAACGTTTCCTATAGTTGCATATCAGACCTGCACAACGGTCAGGAGACATTTTGGACCATTCCTCTTTACAAAACTGTTTCAGTTCAGCAATATTCTTGGGATGTCTGGTGTGAATCGCTCTCTTGAGGTCATGCCACAGCATCTCAATTGGGTTGAGGTCAGGACTCTGACTGGGCCACTCCAGAAGGCGTATTTTCTTCTGTTGAAGCCATTCTGTTGTTGATTTACTTCTGTGCTTTGGGTCGTTGTCCTGTTGCATCACCCATCTTCTGTTGAGCTTCAATTGGTGGACAGATGGCCTTAAGTTCTCCAGCAAAATGTCTTGATAAACTTGAGAATTCATTTTTCCGTTGATGATGGCAATCTGTCCAGGCCCTGAGGCAGCAAAGCAGCCCCAAACCATGATGCTCCTTCCACCATACTTCACGGTTGGGATGAGGTTTTGATGTTGGTGTGCTGTTCCTTTTTTTCTCCACACATAGCGTTGAGTGTTCCTTCCAAACAACTCAACTTTGGTTTCATCTGTCCACAGAATATTTTGCCATTAGTGCTGTGGAACATCCAGGTGCTCTTTTGCAAACTTCAAACGTGCAGGATTAGAACACATTTTATGACCAATTTATGCAGAAATCCAGGTAATTCCAAAGGGTTCACATACTTTTTCTTGCAACTGTATGTGCTTAAAGAAGATGTCTGCTGAAATGTGAACACTGTTAAGTAGGATAGAAATTGTGAAAGAACATTTGTGGAAGTCAGAGAGATGAAGAAGGTTTTTGGTGTTGTTCAGAGCTGAAGGCCTGACACCTGAAGGGTCTGTTTATTAAAGTTGTGTTTCCTGACCTGCATGAAGAAGCCTGCCAGCAGGGCTCTCTTGATGCTGAAGGTGTTGCTGCGGGAGCCGAAGGCGGGCAGTGAGGTGGGCAGCTCGATCCTCTTCAGAGTGTCCGTGAGCTCAGAGCAAAGAGCGTCCGCTGCCAGCAGAGCGGCGTGGCTCAGGAAGGAATCCTGACACCACTTCTCCTCATTACAGCCTGACAAAGAGTTGGTTATAGGAATACACAGAGTAATGAAGACATCATCAATATGTCTGATAATGTGTGTTTTTTTTAACCTTACATCAGATCAGATATCATTTAATGACCCCATATTGGGAATTCTTATTGTTCAGCAGCACGTTAACAAGGCATTGCAAATGTAAAATTGAAATTGAAATGAACATAACAGTAGGTATATCTCTAATAAATCTATTAAATACACAATATATTACTAACAAATTAAGATAGACAAATATTGTCTACAAAAAGAAAAATATAAACAAAGGATACTAATACAATATACACAATTCCCCTCAACTGTCCATTGTCATTTCGTTAGGCAACCTCAAAAACAGTCATCGTGACAGAATCACAAAATATGTTGTGATTATGTAAATACCCCCTTGAACCATTTCTAATGTGATTAAACCTGTTTCTGTGATTATTCTCTGATCTCTATGGCATAGTGTGTTTGTGTGTGATGTGTGTGCATTCACCGCTGCTCTGTAAACTCACATGGGTTCTGCTGGCTTTGTTTGAAGGCCTTGTAGATGTTGATGAGGGTGAAGTGGTCTCCCTCCGGGTGCTGGAACTTCATGTGGCTCTGAGTCGCCTCTGGCTTCATGTCCGCAGAGGGAACTATGAAGCAAGTTGGTGCTGAAACAAAACAAAATGTTTAGATCCTTATGTTTACTACATTGGTTCAAATGACATGGGAGCCGATGTTACCAACCTGTTAGCATGGCAGCGATGATGACCACCTCGCTGAAGCAGTCGAACTCACAGGAGGCCAGCAGAGTTTTGGCCATCTGCGGCTCCAGGGGGAACTCAGACATGATGATGCCCATCGCTGAGAGGTTTCCGTCATCATCCAGAGCTGCAAGGTAGTCCAGCTCCTCCAAAGCCTGCATGAGGCCTCCGGGGTCTGGGATGGAGAGGATTTTGGATCATACTTTAATCTATATTTTACTAAATGATACCTTGGTGTAACTGGGAACCAAATCCTACAGAGAACCAGTCTTGCCTTCATGACTATCAAGTACAATCTAGCGTTTAGGTTGCAGATTGAAACAATGCAAATACTCCTACCCTCACTTCTCCTTTTACAAGCATGATGGAGAACCTAAAATGGCTTTCAGGTGACATAAAGACATGTAAGCTCTTTCTATAGACATCCATGAAGGATCAGCTTCAAAGCTAGTGAAAAACGTCCCACTCAATTCTACACACTGGAACTTGTAACGAAGAGATTATTAATAACATTATTTTTCAGGTTTCGTGCTCTCTAAACTGTAATCCAGAGTGCTGACCCACTGAGGCAATCCCCCCCCCTTCAAAATACCGGCACCCCGGTGGGCTGCGTGGAGTAAAAAGGCAGCAAAAGATTACATTTTATAATCCTCACCTACATCTGCCATGCATCACTATGCGAAATGAAAAGTGTGTCATGGTTCCAATGGGATTTTCTGTTCTGTTTTTACAACAAACATCACAGAGGAATTAAATCCACTTTTAAATGCGCCTTATTATCCTTTTACACTCCCACAGACCAACACCATGCTCTAATCAACTAATGTGTGTGTGTGTGTGTGTGTGTGTGTGTGTGTGTGTGTGTGTGTGTGTGTGTGGGGGGTACCGGGGGAACAAAAGCACATGGAAGCAGGTCAGCTCTAAAAGGATGCTGGCAGAACAGGAGCTGTCGGTTCAGCTGAGACACGGCTCACTGCCTTCAAATAAAAAAAAAAGTTCCTGTGTTGCAACAAAAGGGAACAAACTGACTGAACCCAAAATGTTCTCATTATCACTGAGGATGATGAGGAGTCCAGGGCTCAGCCAACACACATGGTCATTAAAACTTTCTCTGTGTTTACTTTTATCCCCGTGTGTAAGTCTCACCCGGCCTGTCGATGAAGTCGCAGTGACTCAGTCCAGCGATCTCCATCCTCTTCAGGAAGAGCACCGTGGACGTGATGTCAGACTCCACCACGCGGGGGCGAATCTGCACAGGAAGCTGTCTGTCCTTCGGGTACAGGCAGAAACACTTGCCTAAAGGATAGAGAGTTAGATTTACTACATGACAGCAGCAGGGGATTAACTCCAAAAGTTTTTTGCAAAAGTTTAACTTCTCACCTTTGGGACCTGTCAGCTGTTTGCGACTCTCGGCTTGACCCGTGCTGATTGGCTGAATGAGGACTGAGTTAGTTCTGATCCTGGGGTTGTAAACCTGCAACAGCATTACAGTGTGTTCACTATATAAGATGCTCAAACGTAACCAAGTACATTTTATACTAACACAGCATTTTCAGACATGTATGTGAAACCTATAGTTAAAAGTTATTTTGCAGATGAAGATTTTACATTTTCATTATATTATCAACCAAATAATGTAAAAATACTTAAAGATTAAACAACCCAACAGCGTATTAAGTCGACAAAAATAACACTATTGCGTAGAGCTATATTCAAAAACTATTAACATGAACAAGTATACTTAGCATTCAAATAAAAAACGTATACATATATAAGTTGAAATATAACTCTAAAAAAAGAACTATAGTAAAAAGATTGAAAATGCGAGGTGTCTAAATCTTGATTTATTGTTGTAAATCAAAGGGTAATGGGATACATAATACATGATAAACATAATTAATGAATCAGCAGAATTGTCTCATTATCTTGAGTGTTTCTGGTCATTCCAGTATAATCCTTCTTAATTGCCTTTTTTATATAGCAAAAACAACCAGATAGATATACAAATACAAAACAAGGGATATAATTATATATAAAAAAATCATGGTGAATTGTTGCCATCATTCTACATCCTAGGGTACCATTGGATGCCTGCCCTGCTCTGGTGGGATCTTAGAGATTTAACATTTATAACCCTGGAAGAAATAACTTACATTTCTTTTCTCCAGCCCGGCATCAATGACAAAGTTTATGGAGCCCACGGCCCAGAAGAAGTCCTCGTTTGGGCTGGATGTGAGGAACACCCTGCGGGTCCGGGCTGCCCCCCCCTCCTCCAGGAGCGGTAGGTTCCCAGGGCGACCAGGGTGCACAGCGACGGGCAGGAGGTCCCCCAGCTCAGGGGGTACACTCTGCCCCTCATGGCACAGGATGTCATGGGCCAGATCTATCTCCTGGTGGACAGGAGAAAAGCAGAAAGTCAGAGGAAGACATTATTTAAAGGTCACCTATTATACTGTTTTTCATCAATATATTATCTCCGATATATACAAAACATGTCTCTGAAGTGTTTGGCTCGAAATACAAACAGATTATCCCATAATCCCCTCTGTTTCAGCCCTGTTTCCAAAGAGCTGTGTTAGTGGGGGTGAAATCCGGGGGAACAAAAGGAGGCCTCCCACGGCCCCTCTGAGTGCTATTTTGGTTACAAAGACCAATGGTGCTCATTAGGAGCGCAGATCTCAGGTGATAAGGGGGGGGGGGGGGGTCTCTTGCGCTTGGTGCTTGGCTATGGTTACACAAGGCCAAACCGTTCTGCACATCATAAAGTGCGCCAATCTGATTCAGCCTCTTTTCACACGGTTTTCTTATATAAATGGATGCAGGCGCAAAAGTGCGCAAATATTTTTTATTTCCTGAAACCTTTCGCAATCTGCTTTACACAGAGAGACACGTGTTTATAGTATACAACATCTGCTGAAAAAGTGATTTTGGCTCAATAGGATGACTTTAAGAGGGCACGAGCTACCATGCATGCACGTGGCTCGCTTTTTCCGCTCTGTGCGTCGTCACAGAACCCACGCCGTCTCCTTCCTCCTCTGAGCGGTGNTGTGATGCTGTACATTTCAACGCTTCGGGACTAAGAAAGGATTTCTGATTCTGTCACCTGAAGCAGTGTATTATAAAACGGTCAATAATTTACATAATGTGTTTAAGTCCATGGGCATACAGTCGTAAATGAGAAAATATCTGTTGGGTGAAGCTTCATGGGGAAGTATCTAAGGACATAACATGGATCACACAGGATCCCCTCCTTCGCAGAGATATACAAGTTACCGTAATTTTCGGACTATAAGGCGCACCTGAATATAAGCCGCAGCAGCTAAATTGAATGATGTGTACATATATAAGCCGCACTGGACTATAAGCCGCAGGTGTTTTAATGTTTAATTACCATATGTAAGGTTCGTGCACAGAGGGGATTGTCGGGAAAGAGATGGCTGTTTGAGGAAGCTCCCATTTATTAACATTTCAACAAACAAGTTGCATAATTGCATAACGTATTCAAGTGTTAGCATTTAGTGCAATAGTAGCTACAGAAC
>NW_011334620.1:205377-224144 GCF_000735185.1 Notothenia coriiceps
GCACGTTGGCGGGTGGGTGGGGGGGGGGGTGGAATAGTGTGGACTTAGAAGGAGGATCCTCGTGGTAACACAAGAAAACATTGGTTTATAGTGGAGTCTTCCCGCACCCTCCCCGGAGGAAATAAAAGTAGATTTCATTGTCTGTCTCTTTAGGTCGAGAAACCTTTGTCCCGACTTTGTCTCCCCAATACCTATTAGACAAAGACCATAAAGCTCGGTTTGTGAAGTCTCTGACAAAACCATATATAGTCCTCTATTTATATAACTACTTTTTTGTCATATTATCCCACTTGAGGAAATTTATTACAGAAGGAGACTGGAAGAATTTATTCACAGGAAGGGGGAGACTGAAAGAGGCACGAGAAAAAGATCGAGGTGCGCGGTTCCTGCTGCATGCCGTACGGGACGCGGTGGAGCGCTGTGGGGGAGGAGCACGCGCTACTCCCCCGTTGTCTTCGACATGGTGGGGGGGGGGGGGGGGGGGGGGGGCAGCGGGCGGGGGGGGGGGGGGTGGGCGGGCCCGGGGTTGGTGATTGGCTAATGGTTACACAAGCCAAAAAACCGTTATGACATCATAAAGTGGCCAAAATCTGATCAGCTCATTTTCACACAGGTTTTTATATAAATGGATCAGGACAAAAAGTGAGCAAATATTTTTTTTCCTGAAACTTTCAGAATCTCTTTACACAGAGAGGACACGTGTTTATGTATAAAATTGATGAAAAAGTGGATTTTGCATAATAGGTGACCTTTAAGAGCACACATACCATCATGCAGTGCTGCTTTTTACCTGTGTCGTCACCAGAAACACAACCACGTCTCCTTCCTCCTCTGAGCGGTGGATCTCCAGCACCAGGCGGAGAGCGGAGCAGAAGTATCCGTCCCCCGTGCTGCTGTGCACCCCCGCCCCTGCGCCCGGGCTCTGCAGGCGGATCAGAGGCGCTGCTGACCCGTTGAAATGGACCAGCTGCTTTGGGTCGGGGTCCACAGCTGTGAGTAGGACAACCCGGAGCTCAGGCCTCTGCAGGGCCACGTCCTTCAGAAGACCCTGCAGCACGTCGGTGGCCACGGTCCTCTGGTGGGCCTGGTCCACCACGATAACTCCGTAACGCTCGAGCAGAGGGTCCGACATCATCTCTCTCAGGAGCATGTCGTCAGTGCAGTACCTGCCGGGGGGGCAGTCAACCATGCTTGACATTACACACACTGTACATACTGTACATATTGAAGTCTACTTACACTACCTCACAGGATGTATTGGACTTTTCATTTCAAGCTACTGTACACAATGTGTTGTTGTATATAGAACACTTTGTTTATATGTTTAGTAGATTGGTATATTAGAGAGTAATCATATTTATTCTGTATATTTTGATATTCTGAATATATGTATTTTTACTGAGGATATGTATATATTGTTTTTCAATGTTAAGGTTCATCCTTGTATTTTATTATATTTTTAAGAAATGTTGTAATTCTTGTAGATTGACTGCCAAAATGCTGCTGTGACAAAATAATTGTCAACTTCGGATTATTAATGTATCTTTCTATACATTTATCTATTTCTATCTATTTATCAGGAGGGAGCAAACAGTACCACACCCAGTATTTCAATTAAAAAATGTCCACCATTACAATTTGTTTTGTATTCGTTCCGCTCATGATAGTGCACAATAAAAGCGAAAAGATTCAGAATCAAAACACAACTCAATTTACACTTCCCATGACCAGTAGAATCCGTAATAGCCTTAACATAAATCCTCAGGTTTCTTAATTATAATTCAGAAAGAGAGGAACCTCAGATGGGCATTTTAATGAAAGTCACTTTTATCTACATGTCAGCTTTACCCCCATTAGTGTAATTTACTCTGATAATTACGCAGAGGAGGGGATCTCTTCTACATGCTGGCGGCCTGAGGATCTGATCTTTCCCCCCTCAGTGTCCCGGCTTCCTTTGTCCCCGATCTGACTTATAAGGGACCCTCATGAGGGAGTGTGACATATGGGCAGACGGGGGGCTGGGCAGCTGTGGAGGAGCCCCTGAAAAGAGGAAAAGAGTCCCCTCGGGCCTTTTGTTCACTCCTTTCTTGTGAATTAGAAAGGGCGGGGTGATTTAGCAGAGTGTGTCAGACTGTGCTTTATATTAACCCGGCAGAAAGAGAGAAAAGAGCAGATAGAGCACACATGGATAGATCTGCAAAGTGCTGCTTTTCCATACCTTAGGACCGAGTCATTGTGGGAACATGCTTCCAAAGGGATGCTGTATCCGACCTCATGACCAATGTTGACGTCCATCTCATCTGCCACTCTCAGGGCGAGATCTACAGCCTGCTGCGCGTGAATCTGCGTACAAACCACCATGCCATGCTGGAACTGAACTGACAGGCAGAATTCAGCACACCACTGGGGGATCTGTTTCAAAAAAGAGCAATATAAGTTGTTTATATCACAGATGCGTCCCCACTTTGTAAACGTTTGAATATCCACCTGTTACAAAGTTTCTTCATGAATTAAAAGTGTAGTATTTCCGATGGTAAAGTGTAAAACACCCTGCAGTACTCACTTGAGAACTTCTTCCAGTTTTGGCAGAGCCACTGACAATGACAAACCGTCCTTTGGCCAAAGTGTCCATAAATTCACATTTTGCATCCCACACTGGCAGCTCTTTCCTTTCCCTCAGCAATTTGTAAAACCTGGAGGAATAAGGCAGTCCATCAAACTGATTAAGCTCCAAAATATCATCATTTTCAGTGTCTCGTTGACTCAGAGTCTCTGAATCTGAACAACAGGGTGATATCCTCTCGGTATACTCTTCTCCAGTTAAACCGGTAATGTCCTGCTCCATCACAAGTGAGTTCCCAGTCTGTCTGCTTAAGATTTCATAAATTGATCCACGAAAACAAAGTCTGGAAGTGTCCTCTCTCAGTAAACTGTTGGACAGCACACAGTCCGCTCTGCTACTGAAGCCAAATGAAAGACTCTGTAGGCGGCCAGCCCAGTGCTGTCATGTGGCCACTAATCCCATAGAAGAGCAGTCATCAACTGATGACACACACTCTCTCTCACACACTCTCTCTCACACATTCACACACACTGATGTGAGAACACAGATAGATGGGCAGAGGCTCAGAGGGGTCTGATGTTTACAATACAAACTGGCTCATTTGCAAAGACCCCAAGCTATGCATGAAGAAAGCAATGCAATTATTTCCCAACCCTGTTTAATTAAGAGAGTAATTAGGAAATTAATTATACCACTGGTTGACAAACTGAGATTATTTGTGCATCCAACAACAAGCAGTTGTGCCAGAAAACACAGATATCTATAACCAAGGGGTTAGCAGTAGCACCAACTTGGGATTTGTTTTCAGCCTCCACAGTGACTTCATTTATAGTTCTTAAACAGTGGTGTTACATTTGGAAACAAACAAACAAATTAATTTCAGTATCTTCACTATTGGTGTCATACTTCTACTGTACATATCATTGTACTTGGGTTGAATCAAGGCAGCATATAAGCTAATACATCAAATTTAGAAAATTCCTTCCTATTAACTTTAGTAACACATCAAGAAAATATGTTTGGCGCCCACCAGTGGCTGACAATTAATAATGTTTAAACTGACACCACTTAAAGGTGGGGTAGGTACTTTTGGAGAAACCAGCTCGAGCGCGCTAGAATTTGAAAATACACAGCCGGAAAAAATCTGCCACTTCCTTACAGAGCCCCTCCTCCAACACACACGAACGGGGGGCCCTATGCAAGATGCTGTTTGGGCGCCCTAGTTTTTACAGTTTTTTTTAACGACAATCCCCCCGATTCCGAAAGCCTTTAAGATGATCTGTGGAGATGCATCAATCTGTTACACTTTAATAGGAAAACAGGCTAATTTCACAAAAACCAAGCAATTGAAAATGACAAAAAATGATATTAAAAAGGTAAACAATAAGGTTCCTATATGTCAATAAATGCAAAAGATGCAGCATTTTCTCAACAATTTTTGATTTACATTTTTCATCTTCCTCAGACGTCACTCATTGGCTGACAGCCCAACGATGATTTGGACTTTATTACCCCAAAAACACAAGCCACAGCTTTGCTATCATTGTAGTTTAGTCGTGTTTATATCCTACATTGGATTTTTAAGCATACAATTATGGAATGCCATTTAAGCCAAAATTAAATACATAAATAAATACATATATATATATAAATATGCCTATGAAATACATTCTGAAATAAATAAAAGACTTCCATAGACAATGCTTCACCGAACACGGGAGGGGGCTTGGCTGTCTACAAATAAAGACGGCTCATTTTAACTCTCCCCAAATATATTGAGGCTGAACCTGAACTTTGAATTCTCTGCTCCCATCATAATCTTGGCAATCTTGTTAAAATTGTGAATGCAGAATTAGAAATACTATGTAACTGGTTTGCAGTTAATAAATTATCCCTTAATGTGGCCAAAACAAATGACATGTTATTCAATACAAAGTCTGAGAGTAGAAATGACTACATTATACGGATTTGCAATACCGAGATATAAAAGTTTGTGCATGTACATTTTTAGGACTGCTTGTTGACGAAATACTCAATTGGAAGCACCATATAAATTATGTACAGACTAAACTGTCAAAAACAATAGGTATTTTGTATCATACTAAGAACATTCTTGAGGAAAAATACTCTTTATAACAGTCTGAGACTGCCAAGGCACANTTGCTTGTTTGATTAGTCATGTGTGCATTTAGGTTCTGTGTTTTCTGTTAGTCTTTGTTAGTTCCTTGTTGTAGTTTGACATTGTTCACTGGGAAGAGTTCTGTCTTGAAACCTTGAAATAAAGGTATTTTCTGTTAATCTGCATTTGGGTCCTGCTTGCCTCTTTCAACCCTGACAATTTTGTATTATACTAAGAACATTCTTGAGGAAAAAATACTCTTTATAACAGTCTATTTCTCCCTTACCTTTACTACTGCTCCGAAATATGGGGAAACACGTACTCAACACATCTACAAAAAATAATAACATCCCAAAAAAAAAGTATTACGAATAGTCTGTGGTGTTGGTAAATATGAACACACCACTCCCATATTTAAAAAAAACTCAATCTATTAAAATGTGTTGACATAGTACAGCTTAAAACGGTGCTGATTATGCACCACATTTTCAAAACAAAATGCCTAATAACATTCAAAAGCAGTTCCAAACCACAGCGTGAACATGTGAATGTAAAAAAAGTCACTTGAAAATAAGTATTCACAATGTTTAGCAATACATATATTATTATTATTATTCATTTGCCAAGTACATGTACATATGTATATATTTATATATAGTATTTTCATTTCCAAAAAAAGATAGTTGAAACTGCTATTGACATGAGCAGAAAATGACCCTATATCTAGTTTTCGTATATATATATATATATATATATAGTATTTTCATTTCCAAAAAAAGATAGTTGAAACTGCTTGACATGTGCAGAGAATGACCCTATATCTAGTTTTCGTATAAACATATGTATATATATGTGTATATATATATATATATATATACAGTGGGGCAAAAAAGTATTTAGTCAGCCACCAATTGTGCAAGTTCTCCCACTTAAAAAGATGAGAGAGGCCTGTCATTTTCATCCGAGGTATACCTCAACTACAGTATGAGAGACAAAATGAGAAAAAAAAAAATCCAGAAAATCACATTGTCTGATTTTTAAAGAATTTATTTGCAAATTATGGTGGAAAATAAGTATTTGGTCAATAACAAAAGTTCATCTCAATACTTTTCACACACTGTTGCTGGTATTTTGGCCCATTCCTCCATGCAGATCTCCTCTAGAGCAGTGATGTTTTGGGGCTGTCGCTGGGCAACACAGACTTTCAACTCCCTCCAAAGATTTTCTATGGGGTTGAGATCTGGAGACTGGCTAGGCCACTCCAGGACCTTGAAATGCTTCTTACGAAGCCACTCCTTCGTTGCCCGGGCGGTGGGTTTGGGATCATTGTCATGCTGAAAGACCCAGCCACGTTTCATCTCCAATGCCCTTCAATGCCCTTGGAAGGAGGTTGTCACTCAAAATCTCACGATACATGGCCCCATTCATTCTTTCCTTTACACGGATCAGTCGTCCTGGTCCCTTTGTCTGCAAAGGGACCAGGACGACTGATCCGTGTAAAGGAAAGAATGAATGGGGCCATGTATCGTGAGATTTTGAGTGACAACCTCCTTCCAAGGGCATTGAAGGGNTCCTCAGGACAGATTCACCATTATCATGCACTTTTAAATAGCAAGTCAAACACAAATAACATCATCATCATATCATTTAACACCTGAACTTTTGAAAGAACATCCATAACATTAATCTGTTTGCAACGTGTATATATATATCCAATATTCCAATGACTTGTATATAGACTAATCTGCACTATTTCTATTCTATTTGATTTGATGTACTTGCACTATTACCTGTTTTATTGTGCTGCACTGTTGGAGGAGCCTGTGACCTCAGATTGTCGTTGTCACAACTACACAGTAGCTATGTACAAATGACAATAGAGGCCTTGAATATAGGACAACATTTTTGTTGCACATTATTACATTTCGCTTAGGAACTTATCCATTGTGATTTACAAAGCATCTCCACACCAGTGGCCATGGAGCAATGTAGGGTTTAGTATGTTGCCCAAGGACACTTCGACATGTTCGACCATCCGATTGGTTGACAACCATTTCCTCCCTGAGCCACAGCCACCCTATTGGCTCTCATTGTAACAATATAACCACATATAGATTGTTAACCTTGATCTTCCTTCTTCTTCTTCTTCTTCTTCTTCTTCAGGACTACATGAAGCCGAGTCCTCCCCAGAAGCCCCTGCCTGCAGACCCTCTAGGGAGGTGCTCTCGGCTGGGTCACTGTGCCACACCGGGGGTCCACTTCCCAGCCAATCGCCCGCTCCCCATCCCCATCCCCATCCCCACGGTGCCCAGGCCTCCGCCCAACATCCCTCTACCCAGCAGGTCAGAGCTACGTGACAGGAATCTCAGACGTGAAATACAGAGCTGGCTTAATCTGTCTTGTTAAATGAATGGCTTTCTATCATTCAGACGTCGCTGTCCATCACCTTAATGTTGGTCACAGCTTTATTCAGACGTGATATATATTGCACGGTGGGTGGCACCTGGTGCACGAGAAGAAGGGATGACACTGCAGGAAAATAGTGATAGCAAGGAAGACATTTAGTGTTTTCGGTTCTGTTGCTTTGAAACCTTCATTCAGTTCATACTTTTATCAATTTAACTATATTCCGTTTGGTTACTCATCTTGTATTGGGAAGCGCTTTGTAACCCTGTTTGGATCATTATTATTGATTAGCGGTGATACACATATTCCTAACTTCATCCATGCAATTGGGAGTGATGATGTGATTTAGTATTTCGGCTTTAAGCTGTTTTCTTTACTTTCTTTGCACCAGACCACATAAAAGTATATTTCTTTGGACTTATCCAAGAAAACACTCTCCTTCAAACTAAAAGTTGTCTCATTGGCAGCGCTGCAGTGTTTCCTGGTTTATTGAAACACTTTTTTTCCCGTGTGCGTGAGGTGATATCTTTATTACACTGCTCTAACCTTGTACCGCTGCAGCCTTTACATGAATTCAATTTAATAATTTTTTTTACTGCAGTCAGTCCGACCTAATGAGATTACTGTTCTGACTTTGAAATAGACTTCGAAATGACTCGAGCTTATTCATGAGACATGGTGTGTTTATTTACAATCGGATGAATGCAACAAGGTGCGTGACTGAAAGGAAATATGAAGCATTAGTATACAGAAGTGCATGACATGAATCTTTATCTCAGAAAAATGGAAAATCATGTACATGTTGGTCGTGATATGCAACATTTGATCTTTTCTGTGGTGATAACGTCTTGTATTGATGCTTATGTTTCAGACCTGTGCCGATGTTGCCCTACAGACCACCAAAGACATAAGGACTGCAGCCGTCTTTACGTCATGGACTCCGACAGTCGGAGGCTTTCTTGATTTGCACTAAATACTGAGACTCTGTAGGACCTTGTGGACAGTGGGAAGCATCTCAGAGTTTCCAGTGAAAGGGGGCTCACACCTCGGTGCTTTAAAAGGTGCTTTGTTGTCCTCGCTCAGGTACCAATGAACTATTTATCTATTTAAATATTTAACTGCGATATCACCAGTTTGTGTACAGGACTCTCTTGAGTGTTTTTAAAAAATAAAAAAAAGAGGGTGCAATTTTAGAATATTTCTTTTTGCATTCTTTGGTGATTTTTATACGTTTTTTCTCAAACAACATGCTGAAATATATGATGTTTTTATAACCAGTTAAGTTGCTTGACTAATCGAAGCGCAAAAAAGTGAGTTTTTTGGACTAAAACGACGATAAAGGGAAATGGAGCACAACTCGGCACATTGTCAGTGTAGCGTGTGAGCCATAGAGCCGTGTTTATTCAGTTATTTCATATTTTTTTTACGATGTGTTAAATGCATCTTTTCCATCGCTGTCGCCGCGGTGCTACGATCTTATTTTTGTTTTGAATACAATGGACTCTATTAAACCCTCACACTATGTTTGTATCGTGGGTTTCATCATGTTACAGCCTCACAGTCAGGCTCTTTTATTACCTTATAAGTTCACTTCTTTGTACTCAACAGAGAAAGTCCTTTTCACACATATTCCAGCCTGGCTCCGACTCTCTGCTCGGGCATGTGTTGGACGCTCTGTCCTGATACTGGCAGACGCTGTGGAGACTCAACAGATTTGACAGACTGATTGTGTTCCAGAAAATTACACCAACACCAAATAATGCAGCATTAGCTGTGGTGTTTGTATGTTTTACATTTACGCTCACTTTGTCCTCGAGTGAGCGAGCCAAGCCGGATGACTTCAGCGCTGTGAGCGTTCCAAGTTCCCCTCGACCGTGTCCAACGAGATGTTTTACCGTATCTGTCTCACCTTCATACCATTCCTTTAGGATTTCGTACGGTTTTGATTTCCTTGGACTGGATTATTCATGCATTTACAGCATCGTTCATCAGCTGGGCGTTGCACTTTGAGTCTGCCAATTTCCCCTGATGTTATTTGTGTTTGACTTGCTGTTAAACAAGGAGGGATTCAACTGGTAAAAACTTGACAGCACACTTCTTTCTCCTCTGTCAGTGTGTCCACATGCACTGTTTGTCTTCTCACCACTGCAGAATGATTGAAGTCAGTAAAGCCCTGCAGCAGTGTGCAAGTAGTGTGTTTTGTTTTGTTCAGATGTGTTCGACAGTCAGAGTAACCGCTCTCCGCTGGAAAATATGTGTCAGTGCTGTGTCGATTAGTCGTTAAATGTTACCATTTGTAAATCCTAAATGTACCGTGTTTATTTACATAACTGTACCATGTTTAAAGCCATTGTAAAGTGTAAATATTGTATGCAAGTTATTATTTCCCTTTGCTCTCTTATTGGATCAGACTGTCATTGTTTTTATAAGCAAAGTATTATACAGTAAGAACTGCTTTGAGGTTGTGCCCCATTTACACTGGGTGGCCATTTTAAAGATTTCAACCTTTAACTTGCAGGCCAGAGACAAGTGTTTCATTTTAACTGAGAGATTTTATTAATGAAATCAGAAACCAAATAAAGTTCCTTTATGACTGTTAATAACTATTTATTTTAATTATTTTCTCACTTAGATTTTTGGATGTTATTGGAAACATGACTTCAGTAAGTGTTACAAAGAAAATGCTTAAGAGAACATTTCTAAAAGTGTCTGTTATGGAGATAAATGAGGGTTCATAAGAAAACCATTTCTTCATTTGATCAACATCAATAATTTACAAATGCCATTTTTGTTTTTTTGTCGCTGCGAGTTGACAGTCTTTACAGCTCTGTCTGCAAAATGCAATTTATCTCATAAGAAAGCCAACAGAAAGTCACCATGACAACAAAACAACTGTAAAACTACAATGTTTAATCTAACAAGCAGCAACCAATGAACTGTTTTCTATGTGTCTGTTTCCAGTGTTGGAAGAAGTTACTCAGATCCCTAACTTAAGTAAAAGTACAAATACTATGGTCTTAAAAATACTCAACTACAAGTAAAAGTCTCATCCAGAATGTATTTTAAACTAAAAGTAAATAAATATTCACCATTCTCTTTAAACACTAGCAATCACCTTTAGAGCACCTTCACACTGAGTGTTAGTGTGTTACTATGGAAACAGAATGTTGAGAGTAGCTGTTGCCAATGGTTTTCTTGTTGAGTAGTTAAGCTGTTTTAGTGTGAAAGTAAAACATCACAGAAAGGTCACACAGGTAATTGTTAGTGTGATACAAAAGACAACGATTATTTATGGAGTGCGCTCCAACACAAAAACAACTTTAAAGAGAAAAACTTCAAGTATGTGTTTGTCCTCATTTTAACATGAGGGTCTGCCTTGCTCTGCTGTTTGAGCAGCACATCAATGTTGTTCAACACTGCCATCTGTCAGACAACAGCGGTCATTACAGGGGCTTCTCTTTCCTCCATTCTTATCTCATGTTGCCTTAATGTGCTCCAATAAGCTTCAGGGTGAAGTCGCCCTTCAGTCCTGATTGAAGAGCAGCTCCCCTCCAAACACTTTGACCAGCACTGGGATGGAAAACAAACAAGAAACCCTTTAACCTCTACACTCTCATTTAGAGAGAGACAAAGAACATGATGGAACCACAAGAAAACAGTCCTATCAATGTTTATGAACAAGAAGAAATCACAGCTTTAACACTAGAACCGCCAACGGGTAAATTTTACCAGCAGCTGTTTTTTGATTGTATGTAACTTTTGTTCAATAACATTTAAAGTCTCCCAGTCCGTGACTTTTCCTGAAAGTGTGTTATGTAGCACCCTCTGTTGTTAACAATTGTCAATATGAAGTCAGATTGAAAAAATCGCCATAAAAAATGCCATTTATACCTATATCCGCCAGCGGATAATATTTACCTCATAGAAAATGCAGCGTAAACATGACGTGTTGCTATAGCAACGCCTTTTGTCTACTGCGGTTCCTGATAGAGAGAGATAGATAGATATAGATAGATGATGAGAGAGAGATAGATAGATAGTTATAGATAGTGTAACATCTTGGAGAATACAAGATCTTGGATGACTGAGCTCACGTTGAGGACGTAATGCATGTGTGCAGGTTACGTGCCAGTTGAATAAAGATGGACAATCGGAATGAGAGAAGTAGTCCGCGTCGTCTGTTTATGTAGACAATTATATGTTCATAGAACATTACAGATGGATCTATAGATAGATAGAGAGAGAGATAGATGTGTACCTAAACAAAAAACAAGTCTAACACCAAGCGTTTAAATCAGCACTCTTAGCGATATTTTATACTTCATGCTATCTGCACAAACTATATCATATGAAAAGCTGAGAGTCCAGAGATTATATTGGTATAAGTTTCATCCATGTGCGATCAAAACTCACTGTTCTGTATGATGAATAAAAGAACATTGTACCTTGAAAATCAATAGCGGGTACATTTTACCCGTTGGCGGTTTTAGGTATACAGCGACCTCTGGCGGTTTTAGTGTTAAAGACAAACCTAGGCGCTTCACTGATGAACATTTATAGGCCGGTTAAAATATTTGGAAAAATGGTTTTCAACAACTAAACAGCTGTTTAGGCACTTGATAACTGTTTCGATGTGTTCCAGTCACACAGCACTGAGACTGCTCTAATTAACGTTTTAATGACATCCACTTAAACACAGACAGTGGCAGAATCTCACTGTCAGTATTATTAGATCTCAGCGCTGCATTTGAAACTGTTGACCACAACATATTACTAGACCGACTGGAAAACTGGGTGGGACTCTGGCACTGTTTTTATTGTTCTGAATCCTACTGAAAGGACAGGAAACACTTTGTTTCTATAGGTAACTCAACATCTGAGTGGACGAATATGACCTGTGGTGTTCCTCAAGGCTCCATCCTGGGGACTCTTCTCTTTTACATCTACATGCTTCCAGTAGCTTAGTTAATGGATAACAATGAAATAAGTTACCATAGCTATGCAGACGACACACACGTGATAACATGAAAACCAGGAGGAAGTGTAACTGAGAGAAGTGAAATACAGATCTAAGAGGAGACAGAGAGATTCAGGGAGGAGCTAAGATGTTCCTGAACTATAGAAGGGAGAGGAACTTCCATATTCACCAGAGTTCAACACAGACCATCATCATCATCACCTTCATTCAACATGCTGTCATTAGACTATTATTTACATTCCCTACTGTTAGTTTCCATTCTAAGAGGTACGTAACATTCTGCATGAACACGTTAACTTCTAATGTTGATCAAATGTGATCTATTAACTGAGTCTTTTGAATTACTCCTCTCTTCAGGGGTCAGCTGTGAAAATCTCACTGCATTACAGAGAGAAGAGTTCAGTCCAGAAGGCAGCTCTGTTACTCTGTACGGAATGTGTTAGTGTTGGAGGTCAATACCTTTAGAGACCGATTATGCGCCAATTTACCTGAAATAGAGACAGGTGGTGAGTGGATACTTCTCTCTCTCTCATTTGTCTCATTTCGTTGGTACAGAACCTCTACAACTTCAGGTTTTCAAGTCGGTCTACTCAAGAGGAGGACGTCTTCAGTCGTCCTTGTCGAGAGACGGACGAGTCGGGAGAGGGAGTTGTAGTCTAGTAACACGAAAACAAGGAGTTGTAAGAGTGTCTAGTAGAGTAACCAACTATATTGCAGTCACCCGCCCCGGTCTCTTAGTAAAAAATGACCAAAATTCGGTCCGTTTTATGAAAAAGAGTATAAATTTGTAAATCAGAGAAACACCAAAGAGTGGCGTGTAGTAACTTTACATGTTTGAATCGTTAATGTTACGTGCCCGCAATCCACTTCAGTCTAATCACCCTCTACAAAGTAACTCTCATTAGACGAATTTTATAGAATAAGATACTCTTATAACTAAGTGTAACAGTAAATTTTCCAGAACTTGTGTGTTGTATTCGACGACAAGGTTATCTTGGATACTAGTCGCAACACGAATTCTATTTGACTTAGGTTACTGTTTTCACTCTCCTGGATCCCGACTTGGGACACCATGTGGTGCACTTTAGTGTCTGAGGTCTTTTTTACTTTTCTGGCATATAAATCAAGTACCCTGATGAATGAAAATAAAAGTCGCACACTGGGTTTCCGGCTAAGTCGACTGACCAATTTGTAACTGTACACCTACACTAGTTGCTGTCATGTACGCAAACATACAATCGCCCGTTAACAATTACAAAGTTTTACTAGTTCGTCCATTTGATGTATGACATAGTAGTTTGATAATCTACAACTGTCCTCCTCGAGGAGTCACCTACCAAGTCAGTCATGTTGTAACGTGGATCTCTGTGAAGGTCCCTCTTCCTTGTGGGTGTCTCTCTCCTTGTCCCTGAGAAATCTGCACCTACCTGTACAAGTGGAAAAGTCCAGAATTGTTTTTGAGAAGTGACTTGTCTTTCTACACTGAGATATTTACTGAGACATAGGTCACAATGCACCACCGGTCGTCCGCCCGACAACAAACAACACAGGAGGACGAATAAAAGAGAAAAGGGACACAAGGGAAGTCCATTAGTCGTCGACTATCGTGGACGGACCGTGGAGTCTTGACGCGACCTAACCAGGGAGTGGGAGTCCGACAGGATAGTCGTTCGGTCTCGGGGGGGGGGGGGGGGGGGGGGGGGGGGGACAGGTAATTTCTCCTCGGAGGTCCTCGGAAGAGAGCAGTCTGGACGACGACTAGGCTTCGAGCACACTAGAAACTACCTGAATAACAATTTACACACACACCACCTACTAATCCGTGCAAAGTCTACGTAGTAATAGTCCCCTTTTTCCGTTTCAAGGTTGAAAAGACCTTTCTCAAGTCTTAAGCTGAAAAGTTTTTTTTAGACTTAGCTAAGAAGTCTTTTTTCAGTCTTAGTCTTAAGAAGTTCTTTTTCAAACTTAAACAAAAAGGGAGGTTTTACAGTGTTATAGCTCTAATAGACTTGTAAAGACTAAAGACCATAAAAGACTTTTTAGAAGTGTTAGAAATCCAGAGCTTAATACTCTTAAGACTTTTTTCAGTCCTAAAATTTTAATAACCTACTCCAAAAGTCTTATTTGAGTTTTCCCAATATCAGAAAAAGACTAAAAAAAGACTAAAAAGCGGTTAGAAACTAAAAAAGTCTATGAGTTTGACAACTATAAGGCAATTCAGTTTTCAACTCTTTAAGTCCCTTTTTTAGTGTTGTAGCCCAAAGAAACTCTTTTTTTGTCTAAAATCTTTCATGTTTACAAGCCTATAAGTTCTTGCAGTCTTAACATCTACAAGATAGGACACGACCGTCGTGGAGAAAAAGTGGAGACAGACTTTGGTCTCGGGCAGACGGAGACTAACCAATCCGAGGTAGTCTCTACAACTATACCCTTATTGTTCTCCCAGATTACCTCCGGAAAGTCGTTTGATTTCGAGGACTAGTCTATATTGTCTTGAGTTGTCGACAATAGTCGACTGAGAAACTTGGTACTAAAGGAGAAGTCCGAAACTCGGGTGTAATTTTAGCCGTAAAACGAGAAGTGAGTACTTGTCGTACTCCCTCAATGATAACCTATGTACACTACTACACCACTCCACAAACCTAAACAGTCACGAGGTAGGAAAGGTGTATGAGGTAACTAAAAAGTCCTTTTCATAACTAATAGGAGTTAGACATACCTACATGTACTATATACTATAGACGGTTCTCTTATTCAGATAGATTACCTGACCTTTGAACTTCTCCTCCTTGACCACAGGCAGTCCTTCTTCGACACCTCGTTCTTATATTACTCAGCGTTAGGTCTCCCCCTTCTTATGAGACTAAAAAATGAAGCATTTTCATCAATTATTGATTTTTCAGTGTAAGGACGTAAGTTACATGAGTTTATTCTCAGTTTTCTTAACGTATTTGTAAAAAAATGCATTGTTTCATTTCATACGTGTCAAGAGGGAACTTTCTCCAGTAACTAGAGTTACCTAAGAATGGACTTATTTATTTCCAAAACTTAACTGAAGTTACGCAATAGTTTCACCGGTAAAATCGTGGCCAGAAAACCAACAATTTTACAACTACCCCCATTTCCACCTCAAAAAACTTACTGAAGTAATCTCAAATGACCCATCGAAAGTAGATATTATATTACACACCAGGCTAAATATAACACATAATTATAGGATTTAGACGAATACAGTCAGTTAGACAGTTTGTGCATCACTTCATTTTTCTTGTGTGAACGGAGGTTCATTACTCAGTTTCAATATTATCATTTTTCATGTTAAAGGGAGTCAAAATGAAGGCCTGTCATACTCATTTATATGAATCTATGTAATGTGGTGACGTTGTAAGATTCGATCAAAAAGGTGGTACTTGACAAGGTGGAGGTGGACGTCACTTGGCATACAAATCCTGGTCACTGGGCAAGTAGGTGTAGTCCTCAGCCACCCGCCTAGTCCGCCTGGCTGACGAGAAGTAGAAAACCTCAGAGGGAGTCCTCCAACCTACACACAGTGAAACGTCCTCCTTCAACATGACAGCTCCACAGGTGGAACTACCGTTACAACAAGTCTTTCCGCCCGAGACTTCACACACATACAAGTCCCTCTTCGAGGTCTCATAAACAATGCGCACAAACCCAAAAGGACAGTTACACCCGGATGCGTGTCACATGTGTCGTCTCAAAGTGACGTCGTCTCCTCCTCGAGTATAGCTAGACCCAATAGGAGTAAGCCAAAATTGCCCCTGTCAGCTCTCAACAACGTAAAAACACAAGGGTTCACTTTCTACTCCTGAAGACCACCAAGAGGATCCTTAACAGCTATGGTCATCTTTATTAGTGATGGGCAATATAAAAACCGCATAGACATCCTGTCTCATTGTCTCGACGTGAAGACCTGACTTGAGAAGACAAAAATGACCTCAGTCTAGCAGTGTCGACTGCGGACTCCCTTCTCTTGAGACAATAAAGTACAATATTCAATAAAATCGTTTGGGTGTGAGTACTATCTAGGTCCTGACGTTGATTGGACTATTCTAACGGTTTCGGTATAGCTCTTTTCCGACTCAAGACGTCCCGCTGCGTACCACTTACTTCCACTACTAGCTACTACAGACACAAGCTTGAGACCCACTTTATACCTTCAAGGAGAGAGAAGATATCAAGTCCTTGTAGAATCGAGGAGGGACTTAGAGAGACAGAGGAGAATCTAGACATAAAGTGAAGAGAGTCAATGTGACAGAAGGACCAATAAGTACCAGTAGTGCCACCACAGCAGACGGTACGATAACATTGAATAAAGTAACAATAGGTAATTGATCGATCACCTTCGTACATCTACAAATTCTCTTCTCAGGGGTCCTACCTCGGAACTCGCTTGCGGTTGTCAGTAGTAGCAGAGTCTTGATCGAAAACTCAGACGGAAATCTTTGTTTCACAAGGTAGGACGGAAAGTCCACATAAGTCTTATATATTGGACACGGCCACAGAGGTGGGTCAAAGGTCAGCCAGAACATTACATACAAAAACACAGTTGTCCTACCAAAGTTAAAGTCGCGAATCGAGATTATGCGGACGCGACTCTAAGAGAGATAGTGACACGTACATTCTAAGACGGTGTGTTACATTCACCTTCAGTTATATTAATCATTTTATTCATGTTATGAGAGTTACAAAAAATGAAGGCCTGTGCATTGACTCATTTTATATGGATCAATTAATGAGGTGACGGCGTCTTGTTAGATGTACGATCAAGAAGTGGTATTTGACATGAAGGTGTGACGTCAATTAGAACTCTTACAAGTCACGTCCTGGTCAACTTTTGGTCAAGTAGGTGAAAGTCCTCAGGCCACCTGCCTGAGCCAGCCTTGCCTGACGAGAAGTAGAACTCAGGCGGGGAGTTCTCCAACCTCACACCAGTGAAACTCCTCTTAACATGCAGCCCACAGGTGAAACTTACCGTTAACAACCAACTTTTTCCGCCAAGACTCACCCACCTGACAGGGTCCCTCTGCGACGTCTCCAACACATGTCGTACAACCCACAAAGGACAGTGAACCCGGAGTGCGTTGTCAGTCATATGTCTCTGCAGACAGGTTATACGTCGTTACTGTCTCAGATAAGCCGAAACTTGAGGTAACATGTTAGTCGAGTCCCTAGTCTTGAAGAGTGAGTAGACAAGAGCTAAAGGATTTACTTATCTACTTACGTTAAGACACCAAAAAGGGAAACCTATGACAGCTATGGTCAATCTTTACTAGTAATGTGCACAATATCAAAAACCTCACAGACATCCTGTCTCATTCTCTCGACGGAGACTATACTGGAGAATAGGACATTACGGTCCACTCTAACAGAGTCGACTGGGGACTTCTCTCCTCATTAGGTCTCGCGTGCAATGGGATCTAGTGTAAACAGTTGAATCTTACAACTGCAAAAAAGGACAGTGACACTGCATGGAAGTCTTACTTTGATGTCATCCGGCTTACATTTTATTAGTCGCAGACAGTGACTGTCGTACAACTTTACTTGCACTCCTCTTTCTTACCAGGACGTCAACTTGAGACCACAGTATAACTAACGAGAGGAGATTATCGTACCGTTGTAGACAGGAAGAACTTAGAGACAGAGGAGTCGTACATTGAAGTGAAGACAGAGTCAAATGTGCAGGAGGCCGTACAGGTAAGTGCACACCACAGGCAGACGTATTCGATACCTTGAATTAACAAGTACATGGTTACTTGCGATGCCGACGACTTCGTCTATCTAGATTTTACTCGTCGTTCACAGGGACCTACCAGGGAAGTCATCGAGGTGACCTGAAGAGGACCACCGACTCAGATTACTTTGTTCACAGAAGACAGGAAAGTGATCCTAAGACGGGTTCTTCTCTGTGTACGTTCTCCCAGGGGGGGTCAAAAGGTCAACCAGATCATCTTATACAAGACCTAGTTATCAAAGTTCTACGTTCGCTAATCCTTTGATTAGTATGACCTGTCACCTCTAAGACGTTGACAGACACAAATTCATCTATAGTACAATATCTGCAATAGATCTCGCAGGGTATCCTACAAGTAGTCACTTTCGCGTTCCAATTAGGAGTAACTCTTTAAACTACTGAGGTAGAGAGTTCCACCCTTAATTTATTCTTCGTTCCTTCAAAAACGACTTCAAGTAGTAAGTCACCCGTCGGACCCCTTACGAGAAGTGTAACGTCGTGAAGAAATTACTGATTTACCATCTTGTGTCAAGTCTTCTGCACGAATTGCGGATGATCTATTACACCAGGAGAGACTCACCTCCAACAACACTTGTATCGAGGTTTCAGGTTGTTCACACGATGTCTCTCTCCGTAGGTCAGTCGAACAGTCACATACAGTACGAGGGTCTTCACAAAAACATGTGCTCACACACCACAAATGTGACAGTGATTCACCCGAGGGTGTCGTGGTCATCATGTGTCGTCTCCAGACAGTGACGTCGTCTCCTTCTCCGTTGAGGGTCTAACTATACAAGAAAGAGGTGACATTATAAGACAGGTCCAGTAGTCTTTGGAATAAGTATTACAAAAGGTAAAGGATTTACTCTCTACTACTTGAGACCACCAAGAGGACCTATAACAGCTATTGGTCTTCTTTATTAGTGATGGCCAATATCAAAACCTC